>NW_010239513.1:0-20252 GCF_000690775.1 Eurypyga helias | reverse complement strand
CACGGCGAGGGGAGCGCACACACCGCCACTTCGGTCTAAGGAAGCATAAGGTAAGCCCCGCCGCTGCCATCGGCGCCCTAACGCGACCCGCGGGCTCTGCCTCGCCACTCTCCCTCCCTGAGCGAGGAGTCCTAAAAAATACCCACTTCCCTGGGTTTTCCCCGTGAAAACTTCGCAGGGATGAGCACCGAGCGCCGCGCTGAGCGCCAGCGTTATGCAATAGCGTGTCTGCCTGCCTGCGAGCAGCTATTGCATCCAGTAACTTTCATGACAGAGAGGGATTTGCTCTCCTTATCCACATCCAAACCGCTACTTTCTTCTAGAAAAATACCAGCCTCGCTCCTCACGCTGCCTTCCGAACGCTACCTGGTAGCCGGAGGATTTTTGGGAAGGTGAACCAAGTGCTTTAGTTTTTCCCACGATCGATGGTGAGGCACTGCCGCCGCTGATTAACTTCAGGGCTGGGAAGTCCAAACGCAGCCCTGATGAAGTGTCCACGCAACATGGCAGTGGAAGAACATCGGACGCGTTCACCCGCTAACTTGCAGCATAGCACTTCATTAAAACCCAAGCCAACCCCAAAATCCTCGTCAGGGGCTGAAGCTGCTGCTATGCTGTGTTATTCTTAAGGAGCAGTGGTTCTCCCCATTTAATACTCCCCTCTACCCCCCCCGAGTCCCCTGTCACCATCGCCAAACCCGTTTGAATTGGAGACGCCGTGAAAACGCAGTGGGCAAATGGGACAAAAGGACCCAGCACCAAAGTCATCGTCCTGGACCTTGCATCCTGCAAGGCGTCCAAGGCTTCCCCTTTGCATTTACGTCTTCCCTTCCTACCGCTAGTAAAAATCCTCTCCTGTGACCTCAGCGTCTCTACTTAGTGCCGTGTTTACACAGAGGTGCAGCAGCGAGGGGGGTGCAGGACTGCAGCTGGCTTGGAGCTGGTTTGGGGGAGGCGGGGGGGGAGCAGCAAGCCCTAGCAAAGCAGGGACAGCTTGCAGTGCTGAAAGCAGAGAATATGTTCTCTGCTTATGTCACCTCCTCCCGAGGGGTCTGTCCCAAAGGAGCCGTGCCCCCCTCGCGCCATAGGTAACGGAGCAGTTGCGTTTGACCTTGTGTGTCTAAAGGGCTGAAATCCCGCACGAACATCACGGAGGAAAATTTAACTCATTAGGCTCTATGGTCGGGAAGTTTGGAGAGACCAGTGTTTTCCAGCCTCTGAGAACCATTATTTTTCTGCTGAATGCTGGAACGTGGTGACAAAAGACAAAACAGTAATAGGTCATGTCTAACGAAAACTGGGAATTTATTCCCTCCGCTTAAGTGTTTCCCCATGATCACCGTTCGTATTTACAGGGCTGTCAGGGATGCTGCATGTATCAAGGTTAAAATCTAGCTGCCAGATGGAAAAACTACGAGCTAAAAAAATATATATATCTCAAGATATCACGTGAGATGTAACTGTCCTAGCCAGGTACTCAGAATAATTTAACGGAAGATTTCAAGCAACCATATTTATAGTAAAATATGACAAGCATGGGGAGTAACGTATTTCCTTAGTTTTGGTGTGAAGCCTATTGGTGTTCTACCAGTCTGCCTTTCTTCACGAGAATAACGCTGCTCCCTTCAAGTACAAACAGCAGTTCCAAGTGAAAAGCTGGATTTTTTTTTTCCCTAGCATTATAAATGCATACGAGCAGCTCAGATGAAAACCTCTCAGTGCTCAGCTATTACTAATTTATCATCTGGAGGTTTATGTTCTTCTATACAGTGATGGCATAGAGTCATTGATTTCAATAGATATCCATAATGTATATTGCTAATCCAAATGCTGAACAGTTGTAAAATAACATTACTGCCCAGGAGTTTAAGGTGCTGTTGCACTGAAAGCATACTGCCTTCATGGAATGAGCTCACTGGGGAAGGCTGATGCTAAATAAGGCGGGTTTATTTTATGTTTGGTAAGGACGTCACGATGCCCTTGATGAGAAATACGTGTTCTTTGGGACTCCACAATTATTAATGATGTATATTTTTAACAAGATGCTTAAAATAATTCTAAGCTTGAATGAAATCGGTGCCTTTCCCCCAGACTGACACATCAAAACCCAGCTGGCCAACAGCACCACAAAAGAAAGTATCACTTACTTATTGAGAGGGGCAGCACTTAACGTTCATTGCACCCTTCTACTAATTAAGGTCACAAACAAGTAGCTCATAAGATCATCGCTGCATTCTTTTCCCCCACTTAACTATTTCACTGACAGAAGCATTTTTGCATGAGCTGCACAGAATATATCATTAATTCCGAGGAAAAAAACCACAGAGTAGCTGAGTTCAGTGGAGATGAACACGTAGAAGGACAATATGCCAAGAAACCCAAGGGCCTGCCCGAGTGCAGAATCAGAGCCTGACATGCACTACCAGGGACCGAACACTATTGGTCACCACAACACACCGTGACGTTCCTCGGAAATCCAAACTCACCAACAGACTGTACACATGACCACAGACAGTGACATTGACGGTTTGTTTACCCTGTTCCAGAGAATTTAAAAGCCAGATTTAACTATAGCAGTCCTTTGCAGTGGCTGATGAGGGAGGGAAAGCCTACCCTTAGCTTAAAAAAAACCTATTAGCTTGCCAAAAAACCTATGCTGCGATGTAAGGACACCTCCACGGAGCTATTGAGCTGGGATGTCTCAAGGCAGTTCCTTACCCAACCACAGGCATCTTGGACAGGGGGAGCTGAGGGTGTGTAGTCACATAATCCATCATACCTGAGGAAATCACAGTAAATCTAGAGTATTTGAGAACATTAAAAATTGACATGCTTGTTTAAACTAGCTGTTAAAAAGGCCTTATATTCTGCGGTATGACAGCCACTGTTAAAAGAACTGCTGAAGATTTGTGCAGGATATTAAAAAACACGTAAGCAACATATTATTTATAGCACAATTCTCCCTTATATTTCTACTCATCAGTTTGCAAATTAAATAGGCTTTAAGGAGATGAGATCACGAACATATTTTAAGGAAAAAAAAAAATCAGTGATGAGTTCAGTGAGTGTTCCATATTTAGCCTTTTAAAAAAAAAAATCAGTGCTTGCTTGTATTCTGCTTCGGAAATACTGTATAACCTATGAACAGACATGGGTACGACTCACTGGGTACTGACATTCATCTTGAAATTATGATGACCACACAGAACGTGATCAGAGCACTCTCTTATTCTAGTGGCACATCCCCACTTTGAAGTCTGTTTACTACATTCAGGCAGAAAACAGCCTCTCTGGTGATGCCTTAATACTTTGGAAAACAGTTCGGCTTGTTCACACGTTCGAAGGGCGCAGTGATCAGTGCCTTACAACTCACCTGCTTCCCACAGTTACACAAGTCTCATAGGCAAACATAATTGGTTGTAAAAATAACAATTGAGTGATCAAACAGCAACTCTTGGTGTCTGGTTTTTCCCTTCAGTGGCAGAAAGACACCAGGCCTGATTTTACTTCAGTAATAGTTTCTCCAGCCAAATCCACTGATTCCAATACAGGAGTGTAGAAGAGAAAGGACCAATCTGAATTAAACAGATGGATTTCAAAGCCCTGAGACCGAAAGCCTACAAGTCCTACAATATTGGGGTGCAGATCTGAACTTCTTTATCATTACAAGAGATTTTTGTCCTTGCTGGGAAGTCCTGGAGCTCTACCACATATCAGATTCCCCAGCCTCTGCACATCGCTGAGCATTTGCTCTCAGACTCAGCCCACATCAAAAAAGGGTGTTAAACATCTCACAAAAGCTGCGTAGTTACAGCCACATACATCTGACGCTGCAGCACTAAACAAGGCAGACTGGAGTAGACATTCGTAACCAGTCCTTGCTCACGTGCGTGTTCCGAGCTCAGCTGTATGGCTCCGTGCAGCCACCCTACATGGAAACTTCTAATCCTTGACACGAGACCGTAGTATTCATGTTCAGTGCAAGAGACCATGCCTAGTGAAATAATAGGATATGGAAACTAAGAAGCAAACCAACGTATTCACCCATAGCCCTGTACTTAATGCTCACAACGCAGGAATTGGCCAGCGACACCCAAAAAAGGAACATTTCTCTAGGGGACAACAGTCTGCGAGAACTGTTCACTGCACTGGCTTTCCCCACAGGAACGCTACCAGCCTGGTTTCCAAAAGCCTAATCTAACACCAGAGTTTCCTTACACAGCCTAAAAATGCACTTGTACGGTGGAGCAAAGAGCATGTAAGCACGTGGCTTTTGCACCTGATTGACCAAGATCTGCAGAAGCAGCGTATGGCCCGGCACGCTGACTTCTTCATAGCAAACAAGCATCGGGGAAGCCCTCTGCAAACTCTTACTCTGCAGGTGCTGTCTGCCT
The DNA here is from genome assembly GCF_000690775.1 of Eurypyga helias. Taxonomy (NCBI): domain Eukaryota; kingdom Metazoa; phylum Chordata; class Aves; order Eurypygiformes; family Eurypygidae; genus Eurypyga; species Eurypyga helias. The sequence continues at coordinate 15,858 of NW_010239513.1, read as the reverse complement.
CAGCCATATGGTCCTTTTTCAGCATCAGTTATGGATGCTGAGAATGCTTTCTCCCATACTGTTTTCTGCATGGACATCCTGCCCCTTCGGATGCAAAGCTCAAGTCTTCTGCCCATCTCCAGAACAACCATTAACTACTAGTTTACACCATCCAAAGGCTTTTTCCTCCATGTATTTACTTTTACTTCCATTCTACCTGGTACAGGAATTCATTATTATCTGTAACTGAAATAATACTGGCAAAATCCCAACCTCAGCTCATGTTTATGACATCCGTGGGGAAGAGAAGCAAGCGGTTTGTGTTACATTTTGATTGCTACAGCACGCCGGTAAATAAAGCCCACATAGTCACAAAATTAAACCATTTTAAAAGCGAGAGCAACGGAAGATCGTTCCGTATGTTCTAAGTGAGGAGGAAGTGTCAAGAGCTAGCAAAGGAGGAGTTACTCATTTTGTGCTCTGGTTTTATACCTGCCCTCCCTCACCTCTTCGTTTTCTTTTAACCGCCAGGAAAAATGTGGACAACTAGTCGGTAAATCAAGAGACAGTCCTATAAAAGAAGTCACAGCCACAGCACTTACACCTGTAAATCCTTTGCTGTACAGCTAAAAACACCCAGCACAATTTCCAATTAGTTAAAAACTTGACATTTTGTATTTAGACCCCACTTTGACCAGGATTCCAAGACCTACGCAACTTCAGTACTCCCATCCCGCTTCCACAGTCACCTAAGCCAAAGGAGTAAGAAGTCCTGCTAATCTGGTGAGACACACAAAGCGAAACACAGGTATGACAGCTCACCGCTGTGACCACAGCATGGCTGGATATACCCAAAACTGTATTTACACGGGGTAGTTTGGGTATTGGTAATACCCCGGGTTAACCACAGCCAGCCTGCTTTATGCGTCCTGGAAAAGCACGCTTGTGACAAGAGTTGTGATGCTGCTGTTTGGAACAAGTCGGAGAGGTCGAAGCTGATGCAATTTATACAGACCAGCTGTGGTGTAAACGGCTGTTAAAAACTGAAACAGAGGCTCTAGGATGCTCAGTACAAACCCACTTAGATGCCTACACCACCCAAAAGACTTTTTCCTCTATCTGTATTTACTTTTACTTTCACTCTACCTGGTACAGGAATTTGTTATTATTTGTGTGTGTGTGTGTATATGTACATATATACACACACACACACACACATATATACAGAAAGCAGGTGTGGAAATTCAGGACTGTATTTTAAAGGTGAAATGCAGTTTTGGTCTGGTTAGTTACTTCCTGCTTTCCTTGGGAGAAGAAGGAAGAGACAATTCACTGAGATCACTAATGTTTCTGTACTTATATATGAGTAGAAGAAAAAAATCTACAGCAAGCCCAATCTCTCCTTCAAACCATCAGCAATCGGCTGTTCATGCCCGTTTTGTTATTCTATTCATTACTCTCTTCTGCAAATGCAATCAGAAATGAATGAGGAAATACCCACCAGTAAAGAAATTTAACTTGTGCATCAGGTTAATACATTTTTGTGTCTCAAGGCCTTTGGCAAATAAAGCACAGCAATATCTCTAAGGAGCTGACGAAGAGAGAGCTAAAACATCCCAATGCTGAAAGCAGCCGTTCAGTAGAAATTACGGTTGAACGGCTTGGTAACACGGATGATTCTGATTAATAACAGGGGAGTTCTCAGCCATGATCCTGTGGCTTCAGACAAGCAGAGTATACACCTGAACAGACAAAAGGGGCATGTGAATATTCTTAAGATGATCTCTACTTTAATACACTTCCCAACTGTCTGTTTCACAAATAACCCATCCTAAAACACCATCACCAGAATGTTTTGTGTTGAGATCTTACTCCAACGTTGTCCCAGGTCCATGATACCTGGAAGCTATTTATTCCAAAGCATCTTTATGCTCTCTTCCTTGCTTCCTTCCTCATTCTCCACACAGTTCTTCCCACAGTGAACCAAAACCGTTTTCCCTGGTGACCTGGAATGAGCTGTTTGCTACCCATCAACTCCGAACCTTCTCCCAGCATCCCCATGTTTGATGAGAACTTCAGACTTTGGAAATTGAGGTTTGGAGCTTTCGCACCCATGTTCAAATTTAAAACAATTTCCCCTCACATCAGTTTGCCTTTTCCTTCATGTTACTTATTTCAAGCATCCTAAAACCAGCTTCTACGGAAGAAGTTTTGCAACATTCGGGACTGTTACTCACTTGCAGGATAGCAATTCAAGCACAGCTTTGGGTAACTAATGCTCGTTTCTGCACCAGCCTTTGCTGAAACAGACGTGAAACTGATTCGTGCACATCCTCTGTCTGTCACCAACATCAGGACGTGCAGGTCTAACTGTACGTGGATAATTTACAGTTACAGCTCAGCCAGAGCCTGCTCAAAACCAGGGACTGGTCACCAGTGTGCTCCTCGGGAAGGTGACAGTTACGCTGCCTTTGTGTCCTGGTGACTGCTGACAGCACTGGAGTGCAAATACAAATCTCCTCGACTGATATATTACCCAATTAATATCCTGCAAACGATGTCAGGTTTTAGACCTAAATTACCCAGTTGTGTTCTTCACCACTTCACGCCCTCCCGAGGCTTCTCCGCCTGTAACCCTGATCCAAGCAGAAAGGGCTGACAGCGCTCTGATGCCTTAAGCCACCGACCCCGGGAAAGTCATTCCTGTCTGTCATCTCCCATTTGGGGGAAGCTCAAGCACAGAGTACAAAACACGTTTTTCCATACGACGAGATTATCTGCATTCCCAGGGGAAGAGACCGGTCTGGGTACGTTGCACTGCACCCAGGCACGCTGCGGGGCCTTGCCCTCAGCTGCACACAAAACTGAAGATGCAAGGCTGAAGCGTGGAGCTGGGACACGCTTACCTTTCCTCCTCACCCCACCCACCGTTCGAAAAGCTACGGTGAACACAAAAATAAGCTGTGGTTGATGTAGGTGCCTGTGCTCCGGACAGCTTCTCAGTCCCCAGCACCCAGGCGGCTCTCTCGAGAGGTCGACAGTTTGCAGACCTGTTGGCTGAAGCTAAAGAGCAGAATTGCTCTTTTTTCCCCTGTCATTTGGGGGTTGTTTTTTTTTTCTTAAACACCCACAAAAACTATAGATGTTGACTAAGAACAATTAAAAGTTAGCATTCAACAACAATGCAGATAGTTAACTGTCTTCAAGCCCTTGTTTTTAACAGCTTGCTATTTAAATTATTTAACACACAGCCCCATAAAAATGAAAAAGCCTTCCAGTGTAAGTACGCTGGCTTTTGGACTCCTGGAAGACAGTACAGTATAAGCAGAAGTATTTGCGATTCTCCTAGCAACACATACTCAGCAGCATCCTTACGCTGCGAGTACCAGCTGTAACACTGACAAAGAGGTGCACAGATTTACATGGCAAAATAATGCTAATAAACCTTTACTCAGATTTTCATAGTAGCAATAGCTGCAAAGCACAGTAAGAAAACTAAGCATCATTCTTTTACTGGTAATGTTATTTTTTTTTCCAGTATGCTAAACCCTAGCAAATGTTTGACATGACAGCAACACTGTGAATTGACAGGGAGTATCTTTTGACACCGCGTTTGTTCCAGTTAATACTTACTAACTCAGACCACAACGGTCTATATTGTTTTTAATGCAAGTGCAAATCTCCTGTTCACATTACTGCTAGCTGCACAAACATATTATGGGTGAAGTAACCCTTATTGTACAGAATTTGATCACACTGAATAGATGCCTTTTAATTTTATGCATGTAACAATACAGGAAGCAACAAAACCTAGGTATCATTAAAATTTGTGTTCAGAATGCATAGTAGACATGTCAGAATTACAGAGGACAGCATATACCAGCTCATGCATTCAGGGAAATTGTTTTGGTTAGTAAGGAAAATTTTAAGTAGTTTACCCTACAATAGATTACTGTATTATCTAAAATTCTGCAGGCTTATTAAATCATACATTTTATTTGTTGCCACTTAGTTCTAAAGCTGAAGCTCACAAAGGCATTTAAAGGCATTTATTGTTGATCTCAGCCATTAGCTAGGGGATGATTTTATACATCATTCTTACAGAGCCTACCAGTGGATGGGAGAAAAATACAAAAAGGCAAATCAAATGCCATACGATCAAATCTATTCAAAAGGAAGACTTCCAAGGCAATTACAAATGTCATCACTGAAACTAGATGATGGATAGATACGATTTTTTTCAGACTGTATTAATAACCATCACAGCTCCACCAAACTGTGTAGTATCTAATGCAATGTGTTATTTCTAATAATGCATCCCCAAAGCTGGTTTTTGCAGGACAAAATAAAGGCTCAGTCTAAGTTAGCAGACTTCATTTCAGTCTGGGGAACCCCTTACTTTTTTTACAGGGAAAATTTAACCCCCCCTTCAAACCATAACTTTGCTAGGGAGCACTCAGGAGGTTTCTTTCCTGGGAAGCACTGCAGTAACGTAGGTGAGAAATCCAGACCACAGGCTGAAAAGGCACTGATTTAGGCAAATAATAGTAATGCTCTGTAATTCACCAGAGTGGTGCAAACTTCTCAAAACGGGAAGATTATAAGGCTAGGGCAATTCACCAGCTGCCGGAGAAACTACTGTATACATAAACGCAGCAGAGAATGAATTCAGTGTTGAGCAATAAATAAGGAAGTTCAAGAGAGAGAAAATTTAAGTTCAATGCCTAAGGGTTTCAAAAGCGATTTAAAAAAAACCCAAAAACCCTAGTGTGACATTTACCAGCACTGCTAACTTTATTATTCTACATGAACAATTCTGATACAAGACAGACACACTGGCCTACCACAGCAGTTTTGTTTGTCTGGGGGTGGGGGAGGTCCTAATAAAAGTTGTCAGTACTTTTTACACCACAGAAGTTGGGTGTACCTGCACCCTTGAATTTATCCAGAAGTCATACTTCTTCCTCATACTTGTGTATCAAAACTCTGTAACAAAATTTGTAGCATACAGGAAAAGTTTCTGCAAACAACTAATTAACTGCTTTTTAAATATTTCATATTTTCCAACAATTTGATCAGCACTGTTTTGTTTACTGGACATGGCTTACTAATATTTAGTAGACTATGATATGGCTGTTAAGTTTGTATCCTCACAAAACAGTTAATCTAACAATTCCATTCCTTTCAAAAGGCTGAAAACACTCCTAAACTAATGAAGTCAAAAGAAATAACATGATATTAGAAGCAGTCTATTTAACTCAAAATTAAGAAAAACATTCAGTTTACATGAAAAATAACCTCAGGTTGCTACTACCCGTTTACACAATGGTATATTTAGAATTAACATAGCTTAACATAGGCTTCCATCTCGTGTTTGTTTAGATGAAGTAAATCCAAATTTCTTTAAATGTTTAACAACAGAAGTATATTATAGTCTGCGTATACACTTACAAGATGACCTGCCAATGTCAAATAGTTTTTTAAAAACAAATAGGCATCGCTAGGTTTATAATAATAGTCAGGCATATAAAAATGGCATGCAAGGCAGGGGGAATTTCTCATGAGAATATACAGCCTCAATATATTCAGAAGTCTGAAGGTGTTGCGATCACTTATGATCCTTCCTTTACATGGGAAAGGCCACTTACTTGCAATTCCTCGCATTATTTTTCTTTTAAGCTGTTACATACATGCACAAAGCACACCTGCGCGCTCTCAATACGCGTGCAGAGTTTGCAGCTGCATCCCTAAAGCCTTCGTTGGGTCTGAAAATACAGAGTGAAATCTGTGCCTTTCATTTGCATTTCAAACTGGGAAAGCTGGACTCCACTCTGCTTATAACCTCTGTATCGTAAAACTAGCAGAAATAAAATCTAAATTATAAGGGTAAGCTGCAAATCCCCCTTTCGCTTCATTAACAAATCAGTCTGGAAATTCAACATTAATTCACCTTACAGCAGGGTGACTTTGCAGAGTTCTGGATTAAGGGTGGAGGTCCTGCAAAGACTCACTCACATGCTGCTGACAGAGCATTCAACAGGACCGTTGGGAACCCACTGCTCCTCAGAACTGAGGCGTGAATCACATAAAATAGGTCTCCTTCCTAAAAATGCCCATTGCATTGCTGAACTGAGGGAAAGAAATCTGGACAGCAGCAATAAACAGAGAGCTGAAAGGGAAGGATTCATGTAATTGAATGAAACATTCTATGGAGAACCTGGAATACTGAAGAAGGTGGTTTCCATAACTTACCCTGAAAATTTTGTACTAAATTAAGGTTTCTCTGTACATAATATTTTTTAAATTATCATTATTTAATACTTCATTTCCATATTCAAACATAAGGGAACACTGCTTAAGGGTAATCAGCCAGAAATTTATAAACAAATCAAGGCTAAAAACAGAGAAATAAGTTCTGTGATTACTTAAATATTTAGCTTGGCAAATGATCTCACACAATCAGGGTTTGTTTAGAGTAACTATGGACAAAAAGTTTAAATCTGTTATCTGTATCTAATTGATAGCTGCACCTAAAATTCAAATTCAGAAGCTTTAGTAGCCCCCTGACAGAGAAAGTCATAAACTGCAGCACTCATACAACCCAAGAAACTACATCTCTGCTAGTCGTTTCCTAAAGTATCCAAAAATCCCTCAGCCTCTATCATATCTCACACATTTAATGTGTCCCAGCCTTGTCCTGTGTTCCAGAAAAGGCTACAGAGCTGAGTGATGAGCAGCAGAATTAGAAATAGGTAGTAGTGCAGGGAAAGGAAAGGAGGGAGGGGACTTTTTGCAAGGGCCTGTAGTGACAGGACAAGGGGTAACGGGTTTAAATTGAAAGTGGGGAGGTTTAGATGAGATATCAGGAAGAAGTTCTTCCCAGAGAGGGTGGGGAGGCACTGGGACAGGTTGCCCAGAGAAGCTGTGGATGCCCCATCCCTGGGAGTGTCCAAGGCCAGGCTGGATGAGGCTGGGAGCAACCTGGTCTAGTGGAAGGTGTCCCTGCCCATGGCAGGGGGGTTGGAACTAGATGGGCTTTAAGGTCTCTTGCAACCCAAACCATTCTGTGATTCTATGATATTCCCTTTCCCAGCCTGAGTCCAGGCTGTGCCCATGGCACGAGCCCATTCCCCAGGAAACTGGCGTGAGCGTTGGCACTAGCTCCAGCGGAGAGAGGGCAGACCTCTAGTACTGCTCTCAAGTACAGGTCGAAGGAGTAAGCGCAGCCTCCCAGGAGACCCCGTTGTAAATGCCAGTGGCTGAGTAAGCCAAAACTGGAGTCAACACCTTGTCCAGAACATAAACGAAGCAAACCCAAAAAAAGTGTTATATAAACTCTGCTGTGTTAAATATTTAACTCGCAATCAACTGTTTGCTCAAGCGTTCTTTTATCAAATGTGCACATACAGTTCTCCTTGGAGACACTGAGATCCGATGAAGGCTTAAAAGAAAGCTAGTTCTTTTGGCTGTTGTCATCCTTAATCACAGATACCCATAAAATTATTAGTCCAGCCTACTAGTGGGAATAGAAAACTCTAGATTAGCTAAATCAATCAGGCCGGTACAATTGGGAAAGGGCGACACGCAATTTTTGAAGAATCAAATTATTGGCGATTAAAGACATGCTCAAAATTAACTGCATCACAGAATACAGTACCCCATTTATCTCTTTCTATGCTGTAGAATATCACCAGACTCCTGGTTTCATCTGGGTTATGCACTCCATTAATTCCATCTGTCAAGTCATTCCAACAGACCCAGCGATCCTGCAGCCCCAAAGATTATGGGATGAAAGTGGTATCTGAAATAATCTGAAAATTGAGACAGGTCAAAGGTGCACAAATAAAACAGCAAGCCTACACTTCACAGTAGGTTGCATGTTGGAGGCTACTGTCAAATATCCAAGTCCCAGGAACCTCACTTGGACAACTCCGAGGTATTCTAGGAGATGTTTGCACCAAGTGACTTTCAGATGGAACAACCGGTTTTGTAAGCCTCTTTCACGGGTAAAAATGTGCCCTCGTTTCAGGTGTCACTACTGAACATTTCAGAACTTAGTAAATGCAGCATTTCATACTTGCTACAGTTCCTTAGCGGTGCATGAACTCACATTAGCAGATTTGAAAACTAATGGCTGTTGTGTTACTGTATTTAGTTTTTTCAGTAAACTCATTAGTTTTGAATTTAGAAAAAAATTTGCTTCCAGTAGTTCTGCATTAGTGAAAGTGCAGAGTTTTTCCAACATATTTTGTTTTAGCTGTGTCTAAAGCTGATGTCTGTCCAACTGCAGGCTAAGGGATCAGGTTTGTATCTTACACAGCACTTCCATTATTCACTGAAGCATTCCATAACTCCACCCCTTGACAGGCAGATGGAAGTTCACTTTACCTCCCTACTCCAACTCGCTTTCATCTTCAGGCTTCCCTCTAACACTTCCACCTGATAATCTCTTTACCCCAAAACAAGCAGCTCGGTCACCCTGGTATCAGGCCTGTATATACCTATCTAGTTTGAAAACTAGAATCTCCCTATCTCACATTCTATTATTGGAATGTTTTTGTCCTGAATCTTTGCCTCTTTTGGCTTTTTTCTGCAGACTTTCTACTACATCACACAGGTTCAGACAGAAACTTCCCCTTCTAAAATGACTCCTGCTCATTCCCCACTCCCAGAACCTGACAAGTTAGAGAGAAGAGGGGAAACTAGACAGATTCTAGAATATTTCAGTTAATTGTTCACAAATTACTGGGACCAGGGAAGTAAAACATGAAAAAAACCCCCACAATTAAGTGATGACACATTTGCCTGGGATTTTTTGAAAGCAGCTGGATAACCCAGAAGTCCAACCTTGCAGTAGGCAGGCTGTCTGCCACACACACCTCTGGCTTAGTAACCTGTGAGGAACGTTACTGTCGCTTTTAAAACCCCATAAACATTCAATTCTCTGTTGAAAATATACGTTTTCTGAAATTGTAACTAAATACAGATTAGTCATGAGGATTCACCCACTTGTGCCACTGAGCTGTCTTTCTAAAAGATAGGCTGTTGTGGCACTCAGCTCTTCAGGGGTTTCACATGTTCTATTTAACATGCAAAAGAATTTTAATTAAAAATGTATTTCAAATACAACACCTGAAAGTCGCCTTACTCACTGTACATATTGCTCTGAGGGTACATCGGTGTTTAAATAGGAGATACACGCACACTTGGATTAAGTGGGAAATTGGTAATTCGGTAAATCTCGGCACTAGAGAGAAATTTGTGCAATAGGAGAGTAAAACTGACAACTTCAAATGAGGTGTAAAAATGAGGTCTTAACTACCCAGTTACTACAGATCCCGTACGATTGGCACAACGGTAGAGCTGCTGGGGTTTTTTGCTGTGTGCTGTGTTAAGCAGTTGGCATCTTTTCATCCTTGAGGAGGTGCTTATATTTCAGTAGCAAAGAAAGTAATTTCTGTGAATCATCACAGGTTTTTTTGTGCGGGGTTTTTCTTTTTGTGCTCAAGGATCCTTTGGGATAAGAAGCTCTATTTTAAAGGCATATTAACTGCTTCTCGTAAAGGATGGGTTGTTTTGCATTTGAAGGAAACCCTTAATTGATGCACTGCTGACTTCCTCCAAACTTCAACAGTTTATAAATTTTTATGCCTACAGCAGTACCGACCAGTTGCTAATGATAACTAATCTATATCCAGGATTTTAGGTTTAGCCATGAGGTAAATTTTTATAAATATTCAGATGATGACACCTCTACCAACCAGATAATTTTGTGCAAAGACGCAGAGTACATCATACAGAAGAAACATGTTTTGTAACGAAGCCTAGTGTAAAAAATAATGCCAGTTTGACCCTTCTTGCTACTGAACGCCTGCATTAAGGGCAGTCAGTCCTCTAGACGTCTCTTTATTTGCACAGACACTTGTTTTTCATTTTCCCTGTAGTTTTTATGAACTACGAAGTAAATTCAGATGACTCGCTTCCTGAGAGAAGCCCAAGTGCTGAGCTGGCACGGCGGCATGACAGCCGTGGTGCCTGTCCTCTGAAAAGGGGTCTGGAGAAGACTTCTGGTGCCAGGAAAACATGGGCAGTGGGGATAAAAGGCATGACTTCCTAGCAAAACACCACAGTCTAAAAGGAAGGATTCCAATTTAAGAGAATCGAGTCAACCGGTTGCAAGTGGTAGCCTTTCAGTCAGAGCAGAGGAAATTAGCTCAAATATTGCCAACCTGGAGGGGAAAAGTAGCATTTCTCTTGTAACATGAGGTTTTTTTGAACTCTTTTTGAATGCAGGCATCATGGTGAGTAAGGAGCCCAGCAAATGCTTACTCACCGCCTCGGAAAGCGAAGTTGAGCCAGCGGCTTCACTCGCCTTGGAGATGAAATACGCGCTGGACCCTAACCGGCAGATTAAGAAACGCAACAAAGCCCTCCAGGTGAGATTTAAAGATATCTGCGAGGCCCAGAACGAGCAGAGGGACAAACAGTTGTCCACCACGCAGGATCCCGACAAGAGAGAAGCCAAGTCCATTTCCTACAAAACGGCTTACCGCAAGTACATGACCGTGCCTGCCCGGAGGTCGATACCCAACGTCACCAAGAGCACAGGAGTTCAGACTTCACCCGATCTTAAAAAGTGTTACCAGACCTTTCCTCTGGACCGGAAAAAAGGGAATATTCTTAAAAGCGCCTCGACTGTCGACACATTTAAGAGCGAAAACAACGGGTTTCTCATCGACGCTAAGGACAAAGAGGGCAGAAGCTCAGGGGAGGCCGTTCCGTGGAGCAAGAAGGCTGGCAGCCTGCAGACGGCGGAGTTCATCTCCCACATCCACGAGCGCACCAGCGTGGGATCTCGCGACAACGGGGCCGAGGCCTGGAAAAGCAGCGATTTGCACAGCCCTCCCAAAGAGCCGCCTCCTCCTCTCCCAAACTCGGCCGACCCCGTTTCTGAGGAGCTCGCCGCTGCCCGGCCACCCAGCCGAGGGAAACAGGCGGTGGGGAGCGAGGAGGCCGCCCAGCCCCTCCACGGGAGGGTCTTCAAGACTGAAGTGGCCACCGTTTATTTGCCGGCGGCCGGTTCAAACGCCTCGCAGCCCGACCTGCCAAATCTCACAGTTGAGACGGACTGGTCACCGTGCCCAACGGCCGAGGAGGACAAAAAGAGGACCGTGCACCTCAACGGTGTTCAGCCCCAGGCGGGAGATGCTCGAGCCTGCTCATCGCGGGCGCAGTGCCAAGCCCCCGAATGTAACGAACAGGCCCTTCAGATAAACGTTTCGCCTATGGAGGAGAGCCAGCCTTGCCAGACGGCGGTCGCGGTGAGCGAGGAATGCCAACAAATCGTGCCTCACACGGAAGTTGTGGACTTGAAAGCGCAGCTTCAGATGATGGAAAATTTGATCAGCTCTAGTCAGGAAACCATAAAAGTGTTGTTGGGTGTTATACAGGAGCTAGAGAAAGGAGAAGCTCACAGAGAAGGGTGAGTAGAAGCTTTTTAAATGAGTATAAGCTGTTTTAAATGCCTTTTCTAACAAGTCCTGCCCTTGAATTTGCTAATGTAAAAATTTACACCCCCAGCCACACGTTCCTCCACAGCACACCAAGACGTTACACATTACACGTGGTGCTTCTCGCGCGGACTGAGTTTTGCTGCTTTAGAGGCGAGTCCTAGGGAAACCTGCCAGCAGTATTCACAGATTTGGTATCTGCTTGTCCTAGGATGCAATTAAGTAGTTATTTAACGAAGGAACTATAATATCTCTTCTTGCACCTTTTCTAACAAGCACAGAATGAGCTGCTCTCTAAACAGGATTAGCGAGGATGCTTTCACATCAGCAACTTGTATTAGCCATAATACCTCACACGGCATGAAAAGCAGCAGAAAAACCTTAATTCTGTAAGAGACTTACCTTTTTAAGATTAAGGGATATTATTACAACTCAATATAATTCCATTAATGGCATATGCATCTTGTCTATGTTACTTTCACCTTCTGAATTTTCAATAACGTTTCTTTCAGGAGGAAATTAAATGAAAACGTCTTTACAGCATTCACACTACTCTGCACATGAAACACTCCAGAATAAAGAAACAAAATTTTGTTCATTCCTAGCGTAGGTTACTTAGACCAACCTATATGGCATGACAAGTAATAGTTACTATAACACGGTACAACCTTTAGTCTTTACCTGGACAGTTCAACCCATCTCTTGCATTACTTTAACCAGCATTTTGCAGACTTACTTGCCTTAGTCTGCTAATCTTTATTCAATGAATGCACCTCCAAATGTACCTGAACCCTGTGTGTTTTTTTAAATACTCCTGTAATTCTAATTTTTCAGATGAAATCTGGAGGTTAAAATTAGAAACCAGTGGCTCCTGCTACTTAAAGCAGCCCATGTTTTCATTTGAGTCAAAAAGGTACATCTTAAGATTTGTGATGCAACTCTTTCACTAGGAATGTAGAAATCGTCCTGTTAATCCTAAAAATTCAAACTGGTTTTCATTAAAAAATCATCTTAGCGGTGGGACAATGCTGTCAACACAGCCTTAGCATTTTTAGTTTGTTTTACAGCTGGCTATAGTATTTTTAGAATACCTTGTCAAATCCTGGATCTTCAGACTGGGAGGCTTCTTGATCTAGCTGAAAGCAACACAGGCATACTGATTTTTTTTTTTTTTAATTATTATTCAGAAAAAGTATTCCTCTTTCTGAACTTTGAGAAACTGCAAAAGAATTGGAAGGGACTGGCATGCTGCTTGTCAAATCACAAAATACAGGAAAATATTTCTTCATCGTTAACTCATCATCTGATGCCTGTACGTGTGTACACACACATCTACCCACAAAGTCATCTGCTATAAATACCAGTGCTTCCTCCATACACCTATATATCAATTGGTTTATCTTTTCCCAAAGATAGGAGAGCAACTGTGCAGCAGATACTTATTTTTCTTTTCCTCACATAAGCAGACCCATTTAACATAGCCAGCGTTAGGAGTGCAGTTAATTATAAAAATGGGAAGCAGTTAATTATAAAAATATATTAAAAAAAAAAGTGTTTAAAAAAATCAAAGTGATTTCAGACAGGGTGTTGTTCTAAACACAACAACAAGGTGCTGCCTTATAGAATCATAGAATCACAGAATGGTTTGGGTTGGAAGGGACCTTAAAGATCATCTAGTTCCAACCCCCTGCCATGGGCAGGGACACCTTCCATAGACCAGGTTGCTCCAAGCCTCATCCAGCCTGGCCTTGGACACTTCCAGGGATGGGGCATCCACAGCTTCTCTGGGCAACCTGTTCCAGTGCCTCACCACCCTCTCCAGGAAGAATTTCTTCCTGATATCTAATCTAACCCTCCCTGATTTCAATTTATACGCATTACCCTTTGTCCTATCACTACAGGCTCTTGTAAAAAGTCCTTAAAACTGACTGAGAGCAGCCTATCACTTCTGCGTGGAGCCACTTTCAGCTCCTCATCCCTATGCTCTGGGCATGTCCCGAACTTGCCCTCTCCCGGCTAGACATGATGGATGTAGAGATGGGGAAGGAGGAGGGGATGGATATCCATAGTTGCATGTTTCCTCCTGGTTTAGGAATTCTTGTATTCCAGATGCCTCTGAGTTTTTAGGGTGGGTGATTTTAAAGGAGCCCAGCATTATGCTTGGGACATCTCTGTTCTCCAGCAATCACACTCCCGAGCTGAAAGAACACTCCGTTCTCATGCAAAGCACCACCGCATCATTAACATGAAGCCTGTCTTTATCCTTACTTCCCTCAAATTAGACAACTATTTCAGTAATGGGTTGCCCCATCCTTCTATTAGAATAATTCTTTCCAATTATTGCATTCATTTCTACCACAGTTTTGCCACAGAAACCCACTACAGCGTACACTATTACTTATCCTCTCAATTTTAGCATTGTGATCTTTGTACCTTTTATAACCAAGCGTTAGGTCAGTTTATAACAAGAAATTAAAAGCAGTACTACTGCTGTGTCTCTGCTGAATGTAGCATATACAAGCCTTCCACCTGCTAAAACACAAGTGTTCTGTGTTTATGGCACTCTCCTGGTTTTCTTATGCATATTAAATTCCTTACAATAACAAACATCAGGAAACAAATACAAATAACACACTGCTGGTAAAGAAACCTAAGAAAACCCCAAACCTGCAGCTCAATCCCTTAATCAGATTTTCATCCCTTCAAGAAAATCAGTGTTCTTTAAGTGCTGTTGCAGTGCCATGGGACCAGTGCTCAGTGGATTCATTTTCACTAATACGCTGTAGGTCTTGAACTGCTATTACTGCAATTCATCACTAAATGAGTCTATGCCAGCAAAATTGTATCAGCATCTCTGAAGGTAGCAGTACCATCCTTCGGGTGAATATCATCTACGTATACTTTTCCAAATGTCAGTATTACATTATCTGCAATTAGCAACAACACACAGCACTCAATTCTGCTGAAACGAAAGGGGAAACCACCGGCGGAGGAGGAACACAGAGCAGCCCTAACACCCCATGGAGCCGGGGGCTCAGGTCGCCCTGCCAAATCCAAGCCTTACACATTCTCTATTCCTCTGAGCTAGGATCAGGCCCTATTTATTGCTCACAACGCAAAATTTGGGCCATCAGGAAGCACAGCTTTTACCATCGGGCACTGCGTAGTTTTAAGATATCAAATCTACCTTAATAACACACAGCAGATTTGGGCACAGGGGTAGAAATCATTATTGCTAGCCTGGGACATCCTCCAGTATCAAAGGAAATTATTAAAAGTGTGTATTTTTTATGTCTGTCATTATTTTCTAAATCTTTTACAAAATGCTAATCATACCTTAGCATGCAGAAGCTTCTCTAAAACAAGTATTCCATCACAGCAAAAGGCATTCCATGTTTGTGTTAAGTCATGCATGAATAAAAGTAACAGAGCTGCAGCTTCAGTTAAGACTCCCAGCTCAAAGTTGCAAAAATGTTGAATATTACGTGATGCAAGGTACAGCTTTACAACACAAAACAAGTTTTATGCTTCTTTGCTTTATCTCCTAGTAAACTATTAGCAATCTAGAACACCTACAGACATATTTCTCTCTATTCAGATACAATGCATTCAATTTAGCAAGCCAAATTCTGCTCTGTATGGAGCCTAAGGCAGACAGGATTGAAAGCAAAATGCAAGCTCAAAACCTGGCTCACACCTATGAAATATACAGCAGAACATGAACACATAATCAAAAATATTTTGCTGCTGGAAAACACCACTTACCTGCCCTTTAAATCCTACGTGAAAAGTAACAGTAACCTAGGGCCTTCACATTATACAAGAAATCACCAAGTTTAATTAACAAATAAGTCCCAGTATTTAGGTTGGAAAAGACCTTTAAGACCATCAAGTCCAACCGTTACCCCAGCACTGCCCAGCCCAGCACTAACCATGTCCCTGAGCACCTTGTCTACGTGGCTCTGAAATCCCTCCCGGGATGGGGACTCCCCCCTCCCTGGGCAGCCCCTTCCAACGCCTGACAGCCCTTTCCGGGAAGACATTTTCCCTGATATCCAATCTAAACCTCCCCTGGCACAACTTGAGGCTGTTTCCTCTTGTCACTGGGGAGAAGAGAGACCAACCCCAGCTCCGTTGTCCCTTTCCAGACACGCTCCAGCCCCTCCGATCCAGTCATTGATAATGGTATTAAATAGAACTGGCCCCAGTACTGAGCCCTGGGGAACAGCACTGATGATCAGCTGCCAACCGGATCTAACCCCACGCACCACCACTCTTGGGGCCCGGCCATCCAGCCAGTATTTTACCCAGTGAGGAGTGTGCAGGTACAGGCAGCAGTTCTGTTCACACACCCCCCTCACTGCTCCAA
>NW_010239512.1:0-1147 GCF_000690775.1 Eurypyga helias | reverse complement strand
GTTTCAGTTAGCTGTCTGAACTGTGTCATTCCCTATACATTTTTCTAAGTAGAGGTACAAAGCAACTATACGTCTAAATAAAGAAGTCTGCTTTTCTTAGTTACCTGTTCTAAAAGCTGTTTGAAACAGAATGTAGAAAAACAGAACAGTGCTGCACTTCCAGATTAGGATCCAGGCAACTAAAATGGAAAGTCACTCTTGTAGGCAATACCTCAGTATAACAGCTGTACCAAGGCCATTAACTGCGAGAGTTGTACATATTACCAGCCATTAAAATACATGTGTGTGCTTTGACAGCACACACAGACTATGGAATTAACACAAAACAGATGAACCAAAACCCTCAATAAATCTTAATAAAAAGAATAAACAAGGACAGAAGGCAAAATACATGTACATTCAAAAGGCAATACATTTTAATAAAGTCATTAAAGCAAGGTTCTAAAAGTTTTAAATACCGTAAGGACAGTGTAATAAGCTTTAAAATAGAGATATGACAACAGCATAACACCAAGCTTTGCAACTCAGAAAATTTCTTCCAATCCTGCCAGATATATAAATATTTACTAAAAAGAATATTGACTGCTTTTTGGAAAAAAAAAAAAGCTCCACTAATAAATGAATTTTAGCTAAATAGGCTCTTGAAGCCTATCTATTTGAAGCACGTTTATTATTATTATTTGAAGCACATTTTCTTAACTGAAAGCTCAGCTTCAGAAATTAATTCTGGAACTGTGCTGGTTTTAGGCAACAAAAAGTTAACTTTCTCCACAGTGCTGGCCAAAGGAACATTTCATTCCATCGTACTTCACGCTCAGTAGATAGGCGCAGAGGCTGGAAGCGGCCTGGAGAAGTCCTTAAGGTTTTGGGCTAGCTTGATAGCTGGGTTGTTGGCTCCTTTGATAGCTCTTTGAGAGGTTATTCCCGGTGGGGCAGGTTCCTTTGTTAGTGGGTGGGGGGGTCGTCTGTTTTTTTCCCCAGTCGTGTGGTCACTCTGGGGCTCGGCTCTCGGATCTGGGGACCTGACTGTGTGTCAGTCAGTGAGTGGTGACCAACTGTAACATATGTTCTATTTTCTATGAGTTTAATTACTTATTAGCAGTAGTAACTCAGCATTTCTTAATAGGAGAGGTGCTCCGGCCCTCTG
>NW_010239511.1:0-2645 GCF_000690775.1 Eurypyga helias | reverse complement strand
GCTGCTACGTGCGTTTACTTCGGTGAGGGCAGAACGCACGGTGCGTTTCTGCTGAGGCAGGCGTTGGGCTTGCCTGGGTGTGTTGTCCTGTGTGAGCAAACATGAGTTGTGCCTGGCCTTTCGTGCCTGCCGTGTGGTTCTGTCTGCTTCTAGCCTAGCAGGGTGCACGCTCCTGGAAGCACACTGATGCATGTGGTAGTAATCCCTTGCTAGCCTTCTATTCTGGGGAGGGGGAAGATTGTTGTTTGTGCTGAAGGCTGCATGAACTTTGAGGTATTTTCTGAGCAAAAGCAAAGCGCTATTACTGGGAATCTCAAGAGTTTTATTTTGTCAGCTAACTCTTCAGTGGTTCCAAAACACTTCCAAACTGCTGAACAACGAGCAGCAGGTTGTGTATCTGCTGAACAACGAGCAGCAGATTGGGTATTTGCATTAACTTTTCTTGGATTTACATAAATTCAGAGACAGTATCTCTCCTTGTCCTTAGGGTGAAACCAGCTCGGTGTGCGAAGGGAATGCGTTTGAACGCGTTTAACTCGCACCGTTCATCCTTCTGTCTTGTGTCTGTGAAAAATCCAGGCAGATGATCGGTTTTGTTCTCCTTTCATCATGCTGTATTCCAAAGTCAAGAGGAAATAGCCAAGAATTCAACCGCTTGCCAACTTTGCATTGGGAAATGGCTTCCTGGGGCACCACATTTAAATAAGCACGGCAGAGGGCGGGGAAGCGGGGCAGGCAAAGCGGCGAGGGGAAGCAAGAGGTGTAGAAGGGAGTGAGGAGGGGTGGCACAGCCCATCAGAAGACTGGAAAGGGGAGGGAGGGTCGGAGTGGTGATTTTTGTGAACCTCTCCTTGCTAACACAGCGCAGATGGAGGTCGCGGTTCTCGCTCACGGTGCGACAGACGCATTCTAACACGAGCTGCAGACACCGTGAGCTGGGTCTAAGCATCCCAAGTATGACCTGTCGCGTTCGGGGATCGCATCAGAGCTGTCCTTCACTCAGGGTGCCCTTCAGCTGAGGTCAGAGTTAGCTGTTGGGTGAGGATTACGTAAGAGGCACAGCTGAAGGGAACCAATGAGGAAATGGCTGTGGGTAGCTCCGACTTCTGATAACGAGGATTTCTTTGTCTCACAGGCATCCACAGGGGCCCTGGAACATTTGGACACATTAAGAAGCTGTTTCTGTCTTCCTGGCCGAAATCGGTCCCTGGAAGCAGCAGGTAACAAGGCATGATTTTTCCGGGTGCTGTTTATTTACCTTCACCACGTGACACTCGGTTTGCTTTTGGAATGCTTCCACTGGGGCTGCCCCTTCGGCTGCCTGTGCCGCTGAGGGTGCCGGGGGGAGGCTGCCTGGCAGCAGCCAGCAATAGGCGGGAGAAGGTGGAGCTGAGGGCAGCGGCGGCGCCATTCATCCCTCTTCCATTTTGCCCTTCGCTCACCTCTCCTGGCTGCCTGCAGAGCTCCTTCTTCCCCCCCTTCCCCCACCGCCACCGCCTCCCATGCCTCGTTATTCTGACTGAGCAAACGGCCATCCCTGTGGACAGAATGTGGCCAGCACTACACAGAACCCTCTCCTGCAAACAGTAGCGCAGCTTCTGCGCTCCTCCCAACTGCGGGCTTGCCCGTGCCCCAGAAAAAAGGTGGCGTTTCCAATTCCTCCTTCCCGGGTTTCACCCGGCATTAGCCACCCAGAGCCGTTCTTGGCAAGCCAGCTTCCCCCGGGGACGGCCATCCCTGTGGACAGAATGTGGCCAGCACTACACAGAACCCTCTCCTGCAAACAGTAGCGCAGCTTCTGCGCTCCTCCCAACTGCGGGCTTGCCCGTGCCCCAGAAAAAAGGTGGCGTTTCCAATTCCTCCTTCCCGGGTTTCACCCGGCATTAGCCACCCAGAGCCGTTCTTGGCAAGCCAGCTTCCCCCGGGGCTTGCTGCCGCGGGGCGGCATCGGTGACATCGGTTCATCAAGGGCTGCCTGTAAGGCTACGGAGAAACACCCAGCGAGGCTCAACAGCCTCAGCCCCCACCGTCTTGTGAACTCTGGGTCGCGGGCTGCTTGCGGCGGAGCAGCACGAGAGATGGAAAAAGGATCTGCCAAGCAGCGTTTTGTTCCAGACTCCATTCTGTTCCTTCCCTCTGTGTTTGGAAGGTAGCAACGCCTCACTTAGGATGTGGGGAAAAACCGAGGGACTGCTACCATCTCTAGGATGTGCCAAAAGGAGGAGGGTCACTGGTATCTGGGGGACAGCAAGGCACTTTATCCCAGATCTGGGGGGGGATAAAAAAACCCACAAAACAAACCTGCTTACGTTCCTGCCCAGGCAGCTCTTTCCTGCCTTCAAACCCTGCCACTGAGGCCAGCTCCGCATCATCGGGCACCCAGTGAGGCTCAGAGGACACACCGAGCAGGAAATGCTTTCCAGACCGGAGGTCCCTGAAGCAGACTGAGGGTCGCACGAGGCGGCAGAGAGGCTGAGGGGGTGTTAGAGGAAGCCTCTGCTCGCATCTGTGCTCACAGGGCAGCTCTGAGCTGTTGGTAGCGGAGCGTTTCAGCACTTCACCTCTCAACGGGTTCCCTGCGGGGTACCGCCCCAGCGGCCCGTCGCCACTTCCCCCATCCCCTGCCCGTGGGGTCCGTCTTCACC
>NW_010239510.1:0-1936 GCF_000690775.1 Eurypyga helias | reverse complement strand
TCTTCCCCTCCAGTGGAGGAGGGGATGGGGATTTGTGATAGCGGGTTCATGGTATTTTGCTAGCTGGAGTTAAACCACAAGAAGTGGTTTATCATTCTTTGAAATATAGTAGGGATCATTTATTTTCAATTTTTTTGTTGCTTTTTGAAAACTTTTTTACTGAGTTGAATTCATCTAGCCAAATAAACTGGAGGTTGAATACATCCAACCTCTTAAATCTCAGTTTGTTTTCAGATTTTGCTCAAATTGAAGCACTGACAATTTCTTTTTAAAATGTTTTTCAATGTTATTTTACATATTTTTCCAATTCTAAATAACACTGATTTGTTACAAGCATTTTCCTAGAAGTTAAATATGTTGTGCATAAGTCACTGCTGGCAGAAGGAAATAATATCTGATACAGCTGGCTTTTAATTTAGTAGTAATTGGAGCATTTACCTTAAATCTGGGTTTTATTCACCATTTCCTGTAGTATGCAAGAATTCACTTAAAGATGGAAAATTTTCCTGAAGCAGTCACACATTTGGACTAGATGATTGTTGTAGGTCCCTTCCAACTGGAACTATTCTAATGTTGTGGTTTAATCCCAGCCAACAATCAAGAAACACAGAGCCGCTCACTCACCTCTCCCCTCCTCAAGTGGTGATGGAGAATTGGAAGAAAGGACAACAAAACTCAAGGATTGAGATAAGAACTATTTAATAATTGAATAAAATAGTGATAGTAATAATATTAACAATATTAATATCACTACTAATATACTACCACTACTGCTAATAATACGTAATGAAAATAATGCAAAAAAGAACAAAAGATACAACTGCTCACTACTTGCTGACCAACACCATGCCATTTCTTAAGTAGCAAGTGCCAGAGCCAGAGAGCCCAAGAGCCAAGCCAAGCCTGAGAGAGAGACTGAACCAGAGTGAGCCCAAATGACCAAGAGCACAACAGTGAACATGACCCCCAGCTCACCCCCAACTTGTATACTGAGAATGACTTTTTATGGAATGATATACCCCTTTAGTAAATTTGGGCCAGCTATCCAGGCTATCCCCCCTTCCCGCTGCTTGTAGTGAAGAACCTGGGAATACAGAGACAGTAACAGAAACAGAAAAAGCCCTTGGCTTGATATAAACATTCCTTAGCAACAACCAAAACCATTAGTATGTTATCACTATTCTTCTCAGCACAAATCCAAAACATAGCCTCATACTAGCTTCTGTGAAAAAAATTAACTCTATCCCAACTAAAACTAGCACATCCATTTATTTAATTTACATCACCTGAATTTAAAACTCATTGCTGTTTTATTCAGGTTGCTAAAAGACAGATGATTGATTCCGGCTTCCTGCTGCATAATAAATTTTATCAATGTTGTAACCATGTCAGGGAGCAAATACATTGGAAGGAGGTCTCTGTTTCTGTTGACTTTAAATAATTCCTGTGATAGCTTTATAATAGCTTGCTTGGAAGAGACAAATTAGCCAAGTAGCCAGACAGTTATCTCAAAGAGATAACTGGTCCTTTAAGGTTAAATTAAAGCAAAAGTGGCTGATTGATCCCAGCATGTGAAGAAGATATCTGAAGACTCTCGTGCTTAAATCTAGCCAGCAAAAATATCATGAAGCCACAATCATAAAGCCGCTCTCACAGCTCCCCTCCATTTCTCCAACAGAGTGGGAGAATCAGAGGAAAAAGACAAGGAAGCATGTAAAGTTGAGATAAGAACCATTTACTAATTGAATCTAAATGAATAATATATATATGAATATATACACATACTACTAATAATGAGTAATTAAAACAATGGAAAACAGAACATATGATACTATGTGACACAATTGCTCACCACCTGCAGACCGAGGTACAGCTAGGTCCCGAGCAATCAGAGCCAGAGGGGCTGACAGCGAGAGCCCGAGAGCGATCACAGCAG
>NW_010239509.1:1495-88985 GCF_000690775.1 Eurypyga helias | reverse complement strand
CTGAGCGAGCCAGTCAGTGGGCGCGCGCGGAGTGGTGTGACGTCACTTCCGCTCTTGCGGCGTCGCTCCGGGTGTCTGTGCGCGGTGCTGGAGCGGGGTCGGACGGGTTCGGCGGGTGAGAAGGGGCTACGCGGGTATGTGGGGGCTCTTGGGGGAAGGGGAGCCGCGAGACTGGGCAGCGGGGGCCTCGCTGGAGCGCGGAAGTGGGGACAGAGTCCAGGCCTAGGCCGAAAGCAGGGGAGGGCCCGCGGCCCGGCCTAGGCCTGAGGTGGGCTCTGCTGCCTCCCTGCCCCCTCAGGGTTGCCACGCCGCCCTGCCGAGTCTGGAATGGGTTTCCTTCTGCTTCGGTGCAGCAGTGACTGCAGCATGACGCAGCGTTTTCTGGCTGCTGCATTTGCCAGCTGATAGGCTGGAATGTTGATGGTGTTTTGTTTTTAACGCCCTGTTGCCTTGCGGCCTTGTTCTTAATATAACGCGTGAAGTTGTCTTGCTTCAAATAGTCAGTTTTTAAAAAAATGATCAAAATCACAGAGCTGTTAACTGTGAGTTCCTGCAAACCATATCATCCTGGTGGAATAGTGAGGTCTAGTAACAGAAACAAGATGTGTCTCTGAAAGTACTTCCGGTTAGAAAAGCAGTTCGTAACTGAGCTTCAAAGTAGCGTTTTGAAGCAGCATGATTAGTTTCTCATTTTAATTTCCCTGTCGTCAATGTGCAGTGCCCAGTGCTGTGGGTTCTTGTTTGTAATGCATGTTTAAAGTTACCTTTATTTAGCATGCTCTTAAGTTATGATGGATATTGTATATGTAAGGTGTGAGCAGTTGTTTGAAAAAAAGTGTTCTGGTAGTTGGGATATTTTAGGATATCGGAGATTATATATAGTCATAGTTAAAGTATGTATAACTATAAGGACTCTGGGTGTTTTTTATGTGTAGTACACCCACTGTTTGTGGAAGTAAGTAGCGTTTGAATAGCACTTACAGAATACATAGGCTTGGTATCTGCTTATGCTGTGGATTTGCCCATGAGTCACGTCAGTGTTCTGTGGTCAAAACTGCACAGATGACCTGAACTCGTGTTCCGGGATGTGACCTTGACTGAGTACTGTGTCCATAAAGCCAATCAGAATAATCAAAGCTAATCAAAGAATAACATAAAACCTAAGCAAACCAACAAACAAAACACTTCTCTAAAGCTTTTTCTACCTCATGTATTGTATTATTTATTCATTTGTGTTTATGCTTAGCTGAAGGTTATGTAAATCTAGACCATCCTTTTGAACATCTGTTGGTAGGGCAGAGTGTTCATGCAGTGTTGTTTCTCAAAACGAAAGTTAGTTGCCAAAGTCACTCAAGCCTAAATATGTAAAGGGTCCTGATATAATTTATATGTATGAAAAGTCGTACATCCTCCTACTTTCAGGTAAGTACCTTGTTGTGAGATGAGTTGTTGATGAAAATGGGAGACAAATACTGATACAACAGGGTTAAATTGCATATGTAAGCAGGTTCTAGCTCTTGTTACAGTACTGTTGTGATTGTCCAATTACTGTTAGGGAGTTTAGTGTAGTTGAGAATGAGGAATATAAGAGTACTTTGTGTGAAGACCATGTAATGAAATAGTAAAGCATATTTTCTCATGCAGGAGCAGGGTTTACTCTGTTGTCTGAACAACCATGCTGGCTGCAAGGCTAGTATGCCTGAGGGCATTATCATGCCAGACTATCCGCCCCACCATTACTCAGGCTTCACCAGCTTTGAGGAACTCCAACATAAAAGCATACAGGCTGTGGCAGCCTAGCCAGGTAAGGTAATTCTCTTTCTAATCATTCTGACTGCTAATGCTTTAAAGGGTTGAGAGTTTTGCCAAAAGAATTGCTTTGTATGGGGTGCCTGTTTTGAGTGAGTTTTGACAAGCCTTCTGCCTGTTTGAGGTATCCACTTTAATTTACTGATGGAAGAATATTACTCAGTCAAAAAACCAGGGGTTTTAAGAGCAGTTGAAGTAATATCTTCTGTTCTCATGGCTATTTCCCCATTGAAATTATTGGGGAAAAAAAAAAAAAGAATTAAAGGATGTAGTTAGAGACGGACATAGTAAGCTGTGTAAGGTGGGAAAAGCAGAAATGCTTGTCTGACCTGGCTCTCTATTTCCAAGAAAGAGTCTTAAATAATATATTAAAGTGAAAACTTGCTTTTCAAAGACTTTAGCCCTGATATGTGTTAGAGCCCAGGTTAAAGCAATTTCTTAACTATGGCAGGGCCATCTTGGGTGTTAAGTGTATAAAAGTGTTGACGTAAAGAATGCTTTCACGTAGGAAGGAAAATACTTAAAAAGTAAAGATTTTTTACCTTTAAAGAAAAGCCTTATGGCTTTGTTTAGTACAGCAGGACTACAGTAGAAGAAATGCAAACATTTGACCTTGTTTATCAGCAGAACTGAAAACTTCAGCTTCTGAAATTCATGGCATTGGTTCTGCACTTCTAGAATGTGTGTGCGTGTTATTCACAAAGGTTCCTAGACTTTAATGTTTAGTTGTTTTCCTTGAGCACAGTTGCTTCATCTCTTTCGGAGGTAAGTGCAGATAAATAATAGGTTGTAGCAATTTTAAGTGTAGCAAGTAAATTGATAAGAAATGTCTTCTATTTTATTTTACTGAATCTCTCCCATGTTATTTCTGAATCTAACAGTGTTATGCCACACGAGTAAGAACTGGTGTAAGGCGTGGAAAAATTGGCCAGGAAATAAAAGAAGCAGCATTTGAGCCATCTGCAGAAACAGCACTTAAAGGTAGAGTAGCTCTGCTTTAAATACTGAGAATCTTTGAAGCTTAACTTAAAACTTCTTGAAGGAATCGGTTTCCTTCAAACTGTTAAAGAGACTGAGAATATTGTTTCATATATAAGTTTGCTTAGTAGTCTCCCTCAAGTGACTGGAGACAGTTTCTCTGCTTGTCTTTACAAGGGAAGTTTAAAGCTGCAAACATGTCACAATACAGAGAAATTTCCTGTTGTCTGTGCTTGAAGCTGCTGTTGAGAACTATTAAGTAGAATATGGTTACCTTTTAACGGAGACTTAGCATACTATTTAGTATCTGTATCCAGCGCTTGCTTTGCTACATCTACTGTGTACTGCTCAAAGGAAAGGTTTTTGTACAGCTTGTGCAGTTTGCAAAAAATAGCACTTCTGTTGCTACTGTTACGTAAGCCAACACCTTATTGTGCTTTCTGGTGCATTTAGTGTAGATCGTAATGTTAGTGTGTTACAAAGACTTTTTAGATGGCAGCATTCAGCAAAAGGGATTGTAAATGTCCTAAAATAGCATTAAATTGACAAGAGAAATATTTGTAGATCGGCTAGGTAGTGTCTTGGTTATGACACGTTAGGAAAAAGTGTAGTCTTAAAGGCTTACACAACTGAAGGTGTTTGGTCTCAGCTGCTCTGCAGTTAAACCAACATTTTGTTACTGATGCTTATATTAGTAGCAGTAATCTGATACGTGGCACACGGGCAGTATGTCTAAAAATCAGACAGTAGAAACTGATGGTAGATCATGTGTTGTTGCACATGAGCTTTGGAAATCCCTTTTTAAAGTGATTTGGATCTAATTGCTACCAAAGAGCTTTTGAAGGAACAAGTGTTAAAGACAGATGAGTGACAGGAAAGGACACAATGTCTAGTTTTTCCTCCTGTTTTATAGTGAGTTGGATAGTGAACTCTTCTGCTGGAGAACCTGTTAACTGATTTTGTGTTGCAGTTCCTGTCACTGTAATGGTCAATAAACCCGGCATGTTACTAGCTGATTTCTTATTTCTTTATGAAGCTTTGTTGTGTTGATAGGCTGAATCTAGAGTTTTTTACATGTAGCTCATTGAGAACTGGTAACGCAGTGACTTGAAGTTAAGCAAAGCTTTAAGAACGAAACCTAGCATGGATCAGTTATTTCAGATACAACAAAACTCATGTATGTTATTAACTATCCAAGAAAAAGCATTCATGAGCATGGGTTTGTGGGGTTTTTTTTCCCATTTATACAGCTGATCGCCTGGGGAAATTCATTGTTGCTGGAGGGGCTGCTGTTGGCTTGGGGGCCCTCTGTTACTATGGATTGGGCATGTCCAGTGAGATTGGAGCTATTGAAAGAGCTGTGTAAGTAAGATGGCTTACTATTTTAAGTGAAGAGCATGTTAAATGAATCTTCCTTCTCTTTATATCTGTCTCTTCTTTTGCTGGTGTCACCCTGTGTGCACATGTTTTTTGAGCTCAAAACAGAAAAGCCCTTGCCTCTGCAGGATTTTAAAGTATATAACTGAAAGCAAAATTTCAGTTATGCAAGCTTAAATGGATATTGACTTAAGTGAGTTCCTTCGTGTTGCTAAATTTGAAATTCATTTGTGAGGAGTACATAAATACGAGGTATGCCACAGATAAAGGGTAGTTTTCTGTATAACATATTGTTGCGATTGCTTTGCCTGGTGTTCCCATGAGGCTGTTCGTTAAACTTTAATACAGAGCTTGTAAGGAGAGTCTCCTTTGAATATATGAAGTACCTTGGCATAAGCCCTGCTCTAATAAACATATTTTACTTAAAACTTCGTTGGCCAAAAAGCAGCGCACCAGAAACGTGACTGTGATATCTAAGTAACTAGATGGTTTTGCCTTGAAAGGTGGTTTGCAATAAGCATGGGCTTGGGAGAAATGAGTGCTGGAGACATTTTGATCCACTTAGTCTGCATTCATTTTGGAAGTGACTACCTACATTCATACTGAATGCTTGCAAGTTGTATCTGAGAAGCTTTTTATTGTCACAGCTATCCATAACTTTTTTCTCCACAAGCCTTGAAGTAATGGTTCAGAGGAGTAAGATGGGAGAAAATGTGTGCACTGTATTTAAGCTTGGTGTTAGCAAAGAAAGCTTCCTCTCTCTATCACAGAATCACACAGGTTGGAAAAGACCTCTAAGATCATCCAGTCCAACCATCAGCCCAACACTGCCATACCCCCTAGACCATGTCCTCAAGCACCATGTCTACACATTCCTTTAACACTTCCAGGGATGGTGACTCCACCACTTCCCTGCGCCGCCTGTAGTATGACCAAATCGTATTGCAGGCACTCCTGTTCAACTGTAGTGCTGTTGCTATTATTAGAGCTCTGAAAATGATGTGTGTGTCTTGTGATGTCAGATAAACTTGTGCACTGTGACTCAGCAATTTATGAGCTGCTTAGCAGGCTACTTAGTGCCCAGTACACATTCTGTAGACCTTTTTCCTTAAACAGGTTGTTACATACACACCATTCTCTGTTTTTCCATAGTTAAAAACCACTCATTATTCTTTTTCCCATCTATGCTTCCTCCTTAGAATTGAACTATAATTCACATTATTTGTACTTTGTAAGGTTTCTAGAGAGTTATGTTATACCAGCATGGAGTGCGAAAGATTTAAAAGTTGAGCCCCCAGTTGTAAGGTAAACTCACGGCAGAAGTTTCTAGACCACACCACTGTTGCACAAAACCTCCCTTATATTCATAGCAATGAATGTTTAACAACTTGGTTGTGTTTTCAGTTGGTCTTCGTTCTGATACCAGTAACTGCACAGCTGTGAATGACTGCTTATTTTTCAGTATTTGGCCACAGTATGTGAAAGACAGAATTCGCACTACTTACATGTACTTTGCGGGAAGCATTGGCTTGACGGCACTGTCTGCTGTAGCAGTCAGCAGATCTCCGGCACTCATGAGCCTTATGACAAGAGGCTCCTGGCTGGTAAGCTTCTGTTACGGAAATAAAAATGTGTACTGAGAAATGACCCCAAATGTGATGGCCAGCGTAAAAAATGTGAAACATAAACAACTTGGTTGAAAGTAAGGCAGAACTTGACTTACACTAGTGTCCTTACCTATAAAGAATAATTAAGTATCCTAGTGTTATTTGTGTTTTAAGATCTGATGCATCTAATTACTTGCTGACGTGCACCTTCTATACTGTTTTGATAGTTTGTCCAAACAAACTACATAAGGAAAAAAAAATTCTATGCTATCCATACCAGCTATATGCAAGTAAGAACCTCTTGTTGCTAGCCTCAGATGACTACTTATACTAAATCTGTAGCTTTCTAAAAATGGAAAACAAGGTCCCTATGCATTCTTACTCCTCCCTGTGCTGTTCTGTATAGCTCCTTGAAAGCTCTGCCCTGTTTGCCAGGACTGAAGTGATACTGTTAACAACATGCATCTCCTTAGTACATATTTGGTGTGTTAATTTTAGTGGAACAGTAATAGCTAAATGCCAACACCTACATAATTTTACAGAGATTAATTTAATAATGCATCTGTGGTGATAAACCAAGGTTGTACGTTTCTGACCAGTCTGCTGGCTGCTGGAGGATTCTGCTTGGAATTGCCAGTAAAAGGAGGCAATGAGGTTTAAAATTCCTTGGTAGCAAAAGTCTGTGAACTGAGTATTGGCTTTTGATGGAGAAATGTACAAGAAAAAAGTTTCAGTACCTGGATAAGGTGTAGAGTAAGGGGCAGAACCATTATGTTTTCCTTCTCGTTCCTTACACAACTGAGAGTTTGTTGCCATCTTACTGCTCCATTTGGACTCTTAGAAGAGTAAAAGCAGAATGGGAACTACTGCAGGCTGAGACCTGCAAAAAATTGACTGTAACCTTACAGCAGCAAAGTTGATAGATGCTCCAACTATTTATTAGGTTGCTCTTTTCAGAATTAGGCTGTTGACTTTTAGACTAGGAGGTTAGAACAGAGACCGTATGTCCTAATGCTAACTTCACTGCTGTAATGCTGTTTTTACAGGCAATAGGTGCAACTTTTGCAGCTATGATTGGTGCTGGAATGTTGGTCAGGTCCATATCCTATGAAAATAGTCCAGCAGCTAAACATTTGGCTTGGATGATGCATTCAGGTATGTGGTTTCGGAGTTCATTGTAGATACTTGTGCTTTAGTGTGACCAGATTCTGACAGTACAGATCAGTTCTTTGCTAATGATGCCTACTTCAGATAACAATGGCTAGCATTTTTCAAAACTGTTTTACCAGAAATAATTTATGATTCAGGAAAGACATGTGGATGTTCAGCACTGGAATCATATTTGCCTCGCCAAAGCTAACGTTTTTGCCAAAAGAAATTATATTTATCTTAGTGTTTGTTACTAGTTAAGCAGCCTAATATGGCATTAAGAGGTTGGTTAGAGGTTTCATACAAGACTGGTGAAAAGTCTGACTTACTCGGCTAACTAATGGTTGTGGTATAAATCTGTCCTGTATCTCTTACCAGCTCTGTTTTGAACAGATCAATATGTTGACTGGTATTAACCTTTCTTCTCCAAAGACCAGCTCCCTGCAGCACTCTCCCAGAGCTAGTTAAAAGTAGTTCAAGGACCTTAGAAGGGAGCCCAAAAAATTGGCACCTTTAGATAGACACACAATCAAGCGTGTTTGTCATATGAGTGGATTAGTGTGAGCCATGTTATCTGACTGGGAAATAAAAGATGGTGGTGGTGTCTTTGCCAGAACTGTTGCAGCTCTTATGGGCGATGTTTTGTTTTCCTTTGTCTAGGTGTCATGGGTGCAGTGGTGGCTCCTCTGGCCTTCTTGGGTGGGCCTTTGCTGATCAGAGCTGCCTGGTACACGGCCGGAATCGTTGGAGGGCTCTCAACTGTGGCCATGTGTGCTCCGAGTGAAAAATTTCTGAACATGGGAGGACCACTTGGAATAGGCTTAGGCTTTGTTCTTGCTTCTTCAGTTGGTAAGATACTCCTTTGATACTGTCAGATAAAGTAAGTTAAAAGCTTTAACTGCTAAGTTGCAGCTCACATTTAATTTCAGACTAGTCTGTCCAGTTAAGACTTGCCTTAAATAGCCCTTTCACTCTAGCCCAGCAGAAAATACTCTGTTAATTTTGTTCTTGAAAACAAACATCAAGTTACAGTTCTGATAAGTGTTAAGCTGACAAAGGGCTGATAATGTTGGCTTGTATTTTTAGCCACTGCCAGTGACTGGGGAAGAAAGTACATGTGATTTTAGTTCCTGAGCCACTTGTCCTTCTCCCTTAGGTGTGTGTTTCTTGGCATTGTTGTAGTCCTAGGGCCAGAAATACTTTCACATGAAGACAAGTAGACATGATTCCCTAGGGTGTTCAAAGTTAGTGGATCAGGCTGCACATGTGACATCTTCAGCTGGTGTGTTAAAGCTCATGGTATCAAAAATGCACCACAAGTTGAGCATTGAATACTTTCTGAAAAACATGTGCTACAGTGACTGAAGTTTGACCTGACTCAGAGTAGCAGATGCACATAGTAGCTTCCTTTAACATTATTGTACATTCCTCTCCAGGATCCATGTTCTTGCCTCCTACTTCTGCGTTTGGTGCTGGCTTGTACTCGGTAGCTGTTTATGGTGGATTGGTACTCTTTGGCATGTTCCTGCTCTATGATACACAGCACGTTATCAAGCGTGCAGAAACAATTCCATATTACGGAGTAACAAAATATGATCCGATCAACGCGTAAGTGTTCTGTGTTAACCCAGCTGATCTCCGTGTCTCTGTAAGAATTTGCTTCAAGCTACATCGAACTATGCTGTAAAAACAGCCAGACCTTTTGTATACTGCTCAAAAGTGTATTGCTGTTAAATGGGAAGGATCACAGGGTTTAAAAATACAGTGTGAGAAGAGCTAGTGGAGTTAAAACAGACACCATCTGCCTGAAACGAGAGAAACAGGGTTGAATGTGTGGCGTTGCATGCCTCCAGCAGTACTTTCTAAAAAGCATTTTTGTTTTCTAAATCATTGTTGGGGGAGTTCATAGCTGCTTTCTGAAAATACCCATCAATATCAGCTGAGACAAAAAATGTTAACTTGTTCAAAGTCACTTAATATTCACTAGTCTTTCTCAATAAATGAAAAAGCGTCAACAGTGTGATAGATAGGGAAAGGAGGATTTGTGGTCTCTCAGTACAGACCAAGCCTGATTAACAAGTAATTTCTTTGTAAATGTTGTCTGTCTGATCTGAAGTGAATTGTTTACCTCCTTGATTCTGGGGTTTTTTTTTAATAATTAAAATAATACTGACCATCGTCTAAATTCTTGGAGATAAACAAGATAAAATTGTAGCACAAAAGCAGAGGGCTGCTGTATGAGAGCAGTATACTGTTAAGACTTGTGTAAGTAGTTCCTGATGGCAGAGATGGTAGAACAAAAACACGGGTTTTTTTGACATATCAAGCACTGAGGATGATCATAGTTTGGTTTTGTTAGTGCTTCATGAAGGTTTTTAAATACAAAGTATAATGGTATGAAACACCAAATACTGTTTCTGTTCAATAAACTTTAATTTCCTGTTTCCTAGGTGCATGGGTATCTACACGGATACGCTGAACATCTTCATTCGGGTGGCCACCATGCTTGCAGGTGGCGGAGGTGCCAGGAGAAAGTAAACAGACTCCTCTTCACAGCTGTCTGACAGCCTACCTAGTGCACATACTAAATAAAAATCCATGGTTACAAGCAGTTTTGCTGCAAGTCAGAAGTTTAAAGCATTTCAGCATATTGTTTCAGCGCGATGTGATTCAGACTTTATAGTTTTTCTTGAAACACTTTCTAGCCCTGTTTTAAAATAGTGTAAACTGCTTGTAATTGAACATTATTTTGGGGAAGTAAATTATTTTTAATATATTAGTAAAATACTCTGCTTATAATAGGCTTGACAGCAAGTCAGCCCTTACCTTTTTGTTTTACTGTTACTGCGTAGTAAAGAAAATAATTTCTAAACTGATACTCCAGATGCAGATAGAGGGACAAGCTGCTTCATGAAATGCTGTTGAGATGCATCAGTTTTCAGTTAAGATTGTATAAATGCTACTGTAGTGACACATAAGAATTGAACAAATTAGTTATGGCACTCAATGCAATTAATTGACTTCTACCAGGGCAGAAGTTTCAGAAAGATTTAAGCAATTGTCAGAAATGCATTGGATTTGACAGGTGAGGTGACCAAAAAGTATTCAGAGACAGAGAAACTGAGACATTTGTCCTGTATGAATGTCAGTCTCTCTGGAGCACATGTGAAAACTCCTTGCTTTAATGTTGACTGGACATACCAGCTACGCTCTTAGGATAGTACATTTATGAAACTGTTGACTAGCAATAGAGAGGTGTCTGTCTTCCAGTGACAAAATTTCAGTACTGCAGGTGAAGCAGCATCCTTCAGAAGAGCCCCTAGTGCTCATCTCTTACAAGCTTGTACAATTGGGACAGAAAGAGGGAATTGAGGATGGCCTGTTGTAAATCCAGGTATCATAAATTTACCATATTCTTTTATGGTTTCTAACTCCGAATTGGAATGTTTAGCTTGGTCTAAAAGAAAGATTGCCTATCAGTGAAATTGATTTAACATTAAAAAAACTTACCCCTTGTTGCTGTATGTTGGAATAAAAGGTGAGTTCTCGGGCACAAGAAAGTTTTTGAGCTGAAGTCGTTAACTCAGACTTTCAGTTTCTGGTACATATGCTGTGTTTATGTATTGACTTATGGAACAATAAAATTCTAGCCTCTCACAAGTTGAACACTCTCCCTGTGTTAATAGAAATATTTTAGTATCCCTGCACTAATAACTTGAAGTGTACTACAAATATTTTTTGCTAATATTTCCTTTACAAGGGAGTGTGTATTCCTCTGTCAAAACACCCACAAGGACACTTTGATTTCACTGGCTATCATCTTTTTGGGGATGTTTCCCAGTTGGAAGATGCAGATCTACAGATGCTTCAGGTGGTTGTGTTAGTGTAACCTGTTGGCTACTGACTGCAGCCAGTGCTGCTTTCTGTCTGCCGTATACTGCAGTGGTTTTAGTCCCTTCAATCACAGGGAAGAAACGGTGGATTGTGAAGAGCCTTGTTGCAACTCCTCTTTGCCCAAAGGCTATGCAGCACAATCTATATGCTTAATCACCTGTTGGCTACTGACTGCAGCCAGTGCTGCTTTCTGTCTGCCGTATACTGCAGTGGTTTTAGTCCCTTCAATCACAGGGAAGAAACGGTGGATTGTGAAGAGCCAACTCCTCTTTGCCCAAAGGCTATACAGCACAATCTATATGCTTAATCAGTTTGCGCTTGCTCTGGCTGAACACAGTGTGCTTGTCCTTAAATTCTGAAATCTACAGGGAGCTGTGTTAGAACTAAATTCCGATATTTTGTGCCAGTAATACAAGAAGACTGGGGCAAAACTCCTTATGTCTAGATTCTGAGGAGAAAGGTTTAGAGGTTGACTGTGAACCAAGAGAAGGATCCTGGGTTGTTTGAAACAGTAAGGTGCAGAACACAACATGCTACTCGGGGGAGGTGTTTGCATGGAAAGTGAGACCCACAGGAAGGTCTAATAACCTTTTAATAAAATGCAGCTGAAACAGTGCCTGAGCAAGCGTGAGCACTCATTTGTGCTCAGCCTCCTGAGAAGATGTGGCTTGGCTCCTGTGGGTGAGATTGTGTCAGTAGGAAAATACTCTGGTGCTACCTAGTGTGGGTCTCCAGAGAGGGAGAAACAAGATTAGGAGTTGTTCTTTGACATTTGAAGTCCGAAGTGAAGAATTAAGATTTATCTCGAGAGCTTTAATTTGGGGAGGGATGAAAGTCTGAAATATGGTAACTTGATAGGCACAAGACAGGTGCCCACTTTTTTCAGGGAAAGCATCTGGCAGAGGCCTTGTGCTGGGTTACTGTCAGGCTGCTCTTGGAATGCAAACAGAAAACACTGAACACTTCCAGAACTAAAAAAAATATCTTTATCCATAGAACTTACTAAGGTAATGTCAGTGTAAGCAATGTATTTTGGTGGGGGTTATGCCCCTCAGCTGAGAGGTTTAATTGTAAAACTTGATTCAAGTAGGGATTGGGGTCCATCAAGTATGTCTTGCTCAGCAGCTGTGAGAGCAACTACCTGAGAGAGAGGACGTGTGTGTGTGTGTGTGTCTCCTCCCAGAGACTGAATATTTTCAGAAGGAAGTTAGATGCTTTATATCCTAAACTTCAGATCTGCAAAAGCTGAGCAACACTGGTTAGACCCGCTAATTCTTAGTGACCTATTTCAGATGCTTCTGTAAACTAGGACGGGAAAATGGGTGTTACTAGGGGGGTCTAAACTCGCATAAATCCAAACCTAGGTGAGGAGGAAAGCTTTCTTTTTTCTTTTTGAACAATAAATGTTACTTAATTTGTTTTGTTAACTTTATTTTGCCCTCTCACTAGAGGCCTCATGTTCACCATGTTTTTGACAGTTGGTTATAATGTCGTTAAGAGGTGGTTGTTCTCCCTTGATTCACTGTTGGGTCAGTTTGAAGAGGGGGTGATGCATAATTGCATTCTCTTACTGACTTTTAGCAGGGACACTACAGAGTTTTGCTGGGTATCTTTAAATTAATACTAAGTTTTAAGGGGAATGAAAGAAATCACAGGATCAAATATTTCCATGGCTTCATCTTTCAGATAAATAAGCTCCTATTTTCTGTTTTCAAGTGAGATTTAAGAAGCTTAGTGTTGTTTAGTGAGAAGAAGCTTAAGCAGCTGCCTAACTGGCAGAATGAAGAACAGAACTGAGGTTATCGTTTCTCCTAGCAGTTTATGGTGAGTTGATAATCACCCAGGAGACCGTCCTGGAGCAGGGTTTAAAACACCTTTCACAGGGCCTTTTCAGCAAGTGTCCTGCCACTCCTCAGCTTGTACCCTGCACTAAAGCCTCTGCAGAGCTGGCAGCTGACGTGCCTGCGACTGTGTGTGTGGGATGTTGGCGGTCTGTGAGCTCTGGTCACCCTTCTGTCCCTTCGCAGGTTGCTCTCCTGCGCAGCCTTGCTCTGAGGAGGTGGGGCTTGCGGCTGGATTTATTTTGCTCATGTTTGGCTCTTGTAGACAACGTGGTGAAGATGAAATAACAAATGTGTCCCTTTTCCCCTGGATTTTTAATGTGATTTCTGCGCTCTCTTGAGTCTTTCAAGGCCTTAGATGTGATGAGGGCCAGTTTGTTGTGGTAACTGTAGGCTTCTAAACAAAGAGCTTCAGTCCAAAACCATTTACGTCGGATGCAGTGCTAAGTGTGCCGTGCATGAAGGCAACGTTTTCTTCTTGTGATACTCTGGTCCTCTAGTTCAAGCAAGATGTGATTTAGGAAACTGTTTTTGACAGCTAATCTGCCAGAGCTCACACCTCGCTGACAGGGTGATGAGAGGCGCCGTGTAACCTTCTCATTATGGAAGCAGATCTTCCCGCTGCGTGTCACTTCTTCCCCCAGAGTGGGGGAAAACGCAGGCACCTAAGCAAGGAGGGTTATTCCTCTTGCCATTTACCATGGTTCTAAAAGATGTGTCCTTCTTTCACTTTCTGCTGCTGCTTGAAAAAGCACATTATCTTTGCTTTTTCCTTCCTTCTCTCACAAAAATGGAAGAGGAGTACAAGACGCTTCACTGTGTCTTTCATGCAAAATAGTCTGGTTGCCCAATGCCTAGTTTCAGAAGGCTTAGTATGAGCAATTTAAGTGCTACAAAGATAAATGTCTGGGCAGGCATCTGGCTCCTTTTTCCAGTATAGATAAGGTGTCTGATGCAGCTGGCAAGCCTCCAAAGCAGAATATACTGTGCAGCTGTCAGCCTCCAAGGCTTCCGGAAAGATTGTGTGATTGATCTGCATATTGATCTCTTTCTTAAAAATATAGATAAATCCTGTCTGGTATGATCTGACAAGAGGTGGTTGCAGGGATTGCAGAGGGGGTTTGCCCTTCTGAGTGGGTATAAATGCTGTTACTCGGCCGCTGTGGCCTCTTCCTGGTTCTTCTGTGGATACGCTGATCATCTTTCATAACCAAAACAAGTTGGTAATATGAAGTCCAGAACTTGAACTAAGGCTTTTAGGGGCTAAGGCTGTCTGCACTTCTATAACGTTTCAACTTCCCTTCTTCCTGCCAGTTCCTACAAAGAGACATTTGTCTGAGAACGTCCCATCATTTGGTTTAGTGTCAGCTACTTGTGTCAGCTTGCGTGAGCTAAGGTGCCATGATTCAGTTCACTGGGCACCGTTTCAACACGGTGAGCAGTCGGTCCCCCAAAGCATTTGCAGTCACCTCAGTTGTATTTATACGACAAGGAAGGAGTCAAAATTAAAAACCCACATACTTCATCATCACTGGTTTTACTTCTGGCTGGAAATTTGATGGGATAGGAGAACTCTGCTGAAGCTGTTATTGAGCCCAAGTTCTGCCTGAATCTGTCTCCATAAGAGGCATAAATGATAGAGTGAGCTTTTTGCATTTCAGCTCTGCTTGTGTTTCTCCTCATTCCCTTGGGGCTCAAATGTAATTTGCAAACATACCTGGAATTTTGTTTCCTTATATTGTCTCGGGCGGGGGATCAATCTGATAAGTTACACTTGTAATCTTACAAGTTCTTCAGAAATCCCAAGGGATGTATTGCTTTACGAAATGCAGTTTTCTTGTTTGGGTTTGCAGTTTGAGGGTGATTTGTGGGTTTTTTAAACTTCTTTTTTGTGCCATCATTTTTCTTAGAAAAGATGGTGGTGGATGAGGATGTATTGTAGTGCTTAGGAGGAAAAAGTGGATGGACCATCACTGCAGATGGGAATGAGGTGAACTGGTAGTGATGGTAGATGTGTACTGTCCTGTCTGCAGTCTAGATGGGATGGTGCAGCGATTTTAGGCTTGCACTCAGTAAATGAGACCTGTAACTCAAAACCCATGACCTTGACACAAGTACGTTGCCATGCCTCTGCTACTTCACCACTGCAGTGGTGGTTAGTGTCTAGGAAGAAGTCCAGTACTTCCATGGATACCTAGACCACTGCACAACTCACAGAAATGTATAACTAGTATTTTTCAGGGAAGTTACATTTAATCTTGAATTTTACAGTTATATATATTTTTTTTTTCCCTGACAGTGGTCAGAAAGAAGTCCCTTTTCTTTTTTGTCCTTGCGGCGACAAATTCCTTGTTGGCCAACTCGGTTTCCAAGAAGATGATGATGTTATGCTATTTTTCTAAATGAAACTGTGGTAATTTAAAAAACTAACAAACAAACAAAAAAAATCCCAGACTTCCAGTAATTATTTTTGCTGTTAGGACCACTAGAAAGAAGTGGGAATACATAATATATTACAATATTGCCCATTCATACAAAAAAAAATCCCCACCCCTATCATTCAGTTAAAGCTTAGCTTCTGTGTACCAGTCAATGAAAAGACATGCCTTGCAGTAGTGCTGAAGACTTGTTCAGAAGCTTAATGACGATGTCTGCAAGAGCAGACCAAACAGCGTCAAAACCGAGTGAAGGAATTAGCTTGTCTTTCTGAGTTAATTCCTATTCATCACTAGCAAAGGAGAGGTGGTTGGATATAAAAGCCATCACTCAGAGACGTGTTGGGTATGTGTGAATGAGACATTTGTGTTCGTAGGGCGGCAGTTCTGCGCTCTACTGGCGTTCAGAGGCTGTTCTTGCCTGGTAAAACGGGGGTGGGTGAATGCTGGGTTAGTGACAGCTCTCGGAGCCTTGTGCCAGCAGGTTGCTTGCCCTTGCAGCAGCTGGCCTTGCAGTGCCAGATGTCAGGTCTGAACAGCCATCCTCACTGAGGGTTGCCACAGGTTGATGTACTCCGTTTCCTGTGTTGTAGAAGCCTGTCTCCACTTTATTACTATGCCTAAAGGTCACTGAGATGGTTTGAATGTTGAAATAAAAATCCAGTTCTTCCTTAAATGCTACATGCGTTATTTAAATGCCTTTTTTTCCCCAAATTAGTCCTTTTCAAAATTTTAAGTGAACTTACGGCAACCACTTCTAAATTCTGTTTCCTATGATCTGATGATTCTCTATCAAAGAAAAAAATACGTTTTCGTATGCATACAAAATGCATTACCAAAGCCTTTTCAAATTTTGAAGAGTTTTTAAAAAAAAAGTCTCTGTAACGTCAGCAGACGTAGGGAGGAATCATCTCTGTCTTTTGGAGAGCAATTCAAGTCGTGTAAAGGCAGCAGGCACGACAACGGGTACTGTTTTATAGCTGCACTATTATATGGGTTTTACGAAGGCTGGTGCATATTATCTCACAGCTTCCAGCAGTGATAGAGGTGCGGCAGGTTGGATGAAAATGGCAAAGCTAACCACATTAAGTATTTTCATAAGGTGAGATTTAAACTTCATCTTGTATTCTGCTGTGCAAACCGAAAAGGTGTGCGTGAGTCAGGTCTGGCCTTCTCGCTTACACCGGCTGACTGAAGAACACTTTCTTATACGTGCTTGTTAAGAAGGATGAAGTAAATTATTAAAAATTATGCAGCTGCTTATTTAGATCAGGCTTTAAAGTGGAATTACTTGACACATTATGGAAATCCTTAGATCAGCTGTAGTCAATATTTAGGATCAGATTTTACATTAATTGCAGGATAAACATACGCCCTGTCTTTAATGTTCTTTGGCACACATAACAAAATAAAGAATTCCTGTAAAAGGTGGGGAAATTTTAGCCAAGTTCTATTTACATATCACTGAGTCGTGCCTGAACCTGCAAAAAACCCCACAGAGTTTTATGGTCATAATTAGGTGTGCCAGTTGTGTGTGTTCGTAACGGACAAGTTCAGCACTACAGCCAGTGCTTCTCTGCTGTTAAAGGCAGGAAACGGAAAAGCAGCAGGCGTGAGAAACGAGCTGAATGCGCTTTCAAGAACAGCGGGTACAGGACGAGGGAGAGCGGGTTCGATAGCCAACTGAGCGCGTGCCCTTTGGAAAGAAGGCAACATAGTCCAGGGCATAAGGCAGAGCTCTGACACAGACGGAGTCAGGAACACCTCTGCCACCACTATTCCGTGACTTAGACAGGAGCAGCAGGGATAAGCATTGGAAGGAAGAAAAATCAGGGCTTGCCATTTATCCTAGCCTAGGCACTAGATAAAAAACACCTGCATGGGACCTTAGCAATGGAGGGAGGAAGGAAGGGCAGAGCTGGTGACATCAGAGTAACTCATCCTACCACAACAGCAAGGAATTCATGAACGCCAGGGAAACGGGGAGACTGTCAGCTGTACAGGCAAGAATTCAGTGAGCAGAGCCTTGCAGAAGACAAAATAAACACCTAATTCTTTAGTAGGTGAACCTAGTGTATTAAAATTATGAACGTTGAAAGCTGAATTGATGTGTACTGAGCTCTGTGAATGTGAAGTGTTTGTGCCTCCTTCAGGTATGCAGAAAGTAGTAATGCCTTGTAGACAAAGGCCATATTTGGTAAAAATTGATGTGACTGTTGCGGTTCTATCAACCAGCTTTGAACTTTTCCTTAGGGAAATAATGAATGTGTACAAATGCGAAACAAGGATAAGAGTGGATATTAAAATCTGGTTTTTAATTCATAATTTAAACCTGATTATTTGAAGCACTGTAAATCAGTGTCTTCCATAGCGCGCGGGGTCATACTGCCGTCCACTGTAGTCCCAGTCTGTGAGATGCTAATGTTGTCACAGGCTCGACTTTAGCCATTGCTGTAGTGTTCCACAGTATATTTGTCATACCAAAAGTCCCTCTGAAAAGCAGGGGGTTTTAACAAACACCTGAGTAGGCAGCAAGCTTAAAAATAAATAAAACAGCAGAAAATAAACCAAACCCCACATTAACTGGAGCCACTTTGGGCCTTCCAGCTGTACTTAGGTGTGTCACTGAAGTAGGTGGATGTGTGTGTTGGTGTACAGAACACAAGACTTGCATATAAAAAAAAGGAAGGGAATGGAAAACTGCAGTCATGAGGAGGGACAGGGAAGTTGGCTTGGAATATATGGGTTTTGGGAAGGCAGTTGCCGGGAGTTGGCATGGCTACAGCAAGGTGAAGGCTGTGACAAATGGGCCAGGTAGCAAGGGTGTGCTGTGAAACCGAAACAGGGCTGCCGCTGCAGCCGGGGAGGGTGTGGGCTTCCTGGCAGCGGGGAGACTGCTGCTGGAGGACAAACCTTTCTGTCCCAATGGAGACCTCCGACTTCTTACAAGATTTCAACAGGTAACTCTTTTCAGCCTGGTGAATGCATCAGCAGGTTTCTAGCTGCAGCATAGTGTGAGACATTATCCTGAATGGATAATTTAGCTCATGTGATGAGTGGGAAACTTTACACTTGAACTTCGTCTCCCATGAGGAATGATGGTAGAGTCTAAGGGTGTATATGATTTCAGACTGGTTCAAAAACAAACAAACAAACAAAAAAACCCACCAACACTTCGATTGTCATGTACTTGTATAATATTGAAAAGTCAAAATATTCCTGCCAAAAAGCAGACTCATGCCTTGGAAAAAAAAATTGCTTGGCGGGAGAAAATAAATAACTAACTAAATACATAAATAAATAAATAGATAGATAAATAAATTTAAAAAAAACCCAAACACCCTAGCTAAACTGTTGCAAAAATAATATTTTTCACTTATTACCAGGTTTTAATAAAAGAAATGAGAGACTAGAGTGGGACAGAACTGGATGACAGAAAAAGGCATGGGATTGGCAGAAGGGAAGAAAGCAGCATGAAAAGAGAACAGACTCAAGGGCAGAAACTGGAAGTGACTACAAACACCAAGTGAGGAGATACTTAAACAGCTAACCTAAATGAGTGTAATTACTGGCACAGACATCCTGAGTAGGGGACAGCCAGCAGTGGCACAGGTTGTAGGTAGATGATGTGAAATTAAGAATCAAAAAACCTAAGATTAGGGATGGTTTATCTTATGGAAGGTGATGTGTCTTCAGCAGAATGGATGAGAGTATCTAGGCTGCAGATGCTGCACACGTCGGAGAAGAGAAAGTAACAGAAATCAACTGCTTTGCCAGGCTCTGGAGTGGCGATCACTGGTCCTGTCTGGTCTGAGGGCCAAAAACACTTTGCAGGTAACATCTTTCTATTTGCTCAACTGAAGCTGTGGAGAAAGTGGTGGCCCCCCTTGGTAGCAAGTAGACTTGGGGGTTTGTGGGCAATACTTCAGACTCATCTGGCAAAAAGTTCTCTGTGCTCTTCTTGGCTCAATAGCTTTTAAGCAAGTGGTTGGTTTGGCTTCTCCTAACTCAGAAATGCAAGTGCAGGCTGAAAGGCAGAAGCGTAAACCATTTAAATCTATTCCCCCAGGCAGAGTTTCCCACCACCTGCTCCACTTCTCAGTGGCGTATTTGGCACGCAGTGCTGAGCATACAGGTTTGCCTCATTTCCTGTCACAGTAGCTGGAAGGCTTGGATTGTTCTAACAGAGGAGACCGAGTAGCAGCCTGCCTCTTCCAAGGAGAAAACAAGTGGGGCACCCAAGTAGCACATGCTGCTTTCTTGCTTGGGCTGGATGGTAAAGTTACAAAGCAGTTATCTGTATTTAGAAAAATTGGTCTTTGTAAACACTCCTGTTGCCAATATTCTGTTGTAAATATTTCAGAAATGTGGGTTTTTTTGAGGTAGGTGTTGGCAGCAGCTGTAGTGCGTTTAGCAATCCAGCATTTTTCCAGTTTAATTAAATGAACATAGCTGGAAGTGTAGTCATCATGTGATGAGGTTCTCTTACGCAATTCATTTTCCATCTTACCTGGTTACCTTCTTCTTCTGTATTAATTTTTTATTTCTCCTCATGCACACAGGAAAAGAAGGTGATTGTTCTATTCAATGCTGAAAAGACTTGAAAAATTCTTTGGGTATTGGCATGGTTTAACTCCTGCTGGCAACTAAGCATCAGAATCAGATGCTTAAGGACAGAATCAGAAGAGTAAAAGTGAGAAAACACATGGGTTGAGATAAAGACAGTCTAATAGGTGAAGTAAAAGCTGCGCACGCAAAAGCAAAACATGTAATTCATTCACCGTTTGTCATTGGCAGGCAGGTGCTTAGCCATGCCCAGGGAAGCTGGGATCCAGCGCATGGTTACTTGGGAAGACAGACACCATCGCTCTGGAGATCCCTGCACACACCCCCTCCCTTCCTTCATCTTCCCTCAGCTTTATATGCTGGGCATGATGCCACATGGTCTGGAATATCCCTTTGGTCAGTTGGGGTCAGCTGTCCTGGCTGTGTCCCCTCCCAGCTTCTTGTGTACCCCCAGCCAACTCGCTGGTGGGGTGGGGTGAGGAGCAGAAAAGGCCTTGACTCTGTGTAAGCACTGCTCAGCAGTAACTAAAACATCCCTGAGTTATCAGCGCTGTTTCCAGCACAAATCCAAAACAGCCCCATACTACAGTAAAGAAAATTAACTCTATCACAGCTGAACCCTTGAATACAAGTTTGAGAAATAACCACCTCAAAATCAATTAAATTAAAGTTGTTTTGGGGAGTAAAAAGCTTTTAAATGGTCAGAATAAGTAACAAGATTTTTTTTACCCATTTTTTAACGATTTATTGTCAGAGAGACTGTCTTTTGATTACAAGCCAGATGGGATTTTTTTTCTGGGTTACCATTAAAATATTTTGTTATGGAAAGTCATAAAATTGGCTTGTCAGTAAAGCAAAACCTTTCTTTTTCCTCCAGCAAAACCAAAGAAAATAGAGCTTTTCAAAAAAATTGTTCAATCCTGTATTCTGTGTACAATTTTTGTCTGTAAAAAAAACCAAATTAATTCAGCTAGAAGCATATGTAGTGATACATCCTAAAACAGATTATGAGGAAAATAACATGTTATTTCCCCTCCTGTTGCCCCAGAAAAAAAAAAAAAAACCCACAAGCAAACAACCAACAACAACAACAAAAAAAAGGCAAAAAAGAGTTAATGGAGAATTTGGTTTGGCTTGGAGTCAGCTTCATAGAAAAAGCCTCATTGACTTGTAACAAGACCAAAATTTAGGATATTGTAATGGCCTTGGCTTTTGCAGGCCTAAACACATAACACAATTAGAGACTTCCAGATTTAAGTGATACTTTAATCAAGGTTTAAAAGAGCAGTGGATTGAGTTCTGTGGCATTAGTCATATATAATTCTTTACTTTCTTAATTACCAGAGCCATAACTGCTTATACCTAGGCTGTCTTTGCAATGATGATTATTGCCCTGTGTTGTGCAATATCATGTACACATGAGCTTGCCTAGAACTTTCTCTGAAAGTGTAATGGAGATAAAATACTGTAGCTGCTAAGTGAGATATGTGCTTGCTAATGAATGTTGCAGAAAAATGACTCTTGCCTACACTTCCATGTGCTTTATTGATGTTTCAGGTCTTCTGCAAACCTTAGCAAGCAGGCTGACTAGCCCTTGAAATTTCCCAGCTCTGCTTTACCTACCTAGTTTAGTTTGGGTTTTACTTGTTTGTTTTTTCTTTTTTTCCTTAAAAAAGATCATGTCTACTTGTCCTCTGCTCTCTGTGCAGGTATTCAGCCTATGCAGTGAGATTGTCAGTGCTCAAAATCTCTCACTGGATATTTTGAAAGAAAATATGTAACAAAATGAGCAGAAAACTGTCTTGTTTCTGTCCTATTTTGTCGCCAGTAAGGCGCTAATTGCAAGGGCTGTGTGCTGTGATAGAACTTCAGCACAACTTGCTTGTCTGTACCTTTCCTTCTTCAGTTTTGTAGTAGCTTTGCTGACACTGAATTCCCATCTAGCCTGCTTTTCTTCTATTATTTCAGTCAAGTTTTATTGATTTGGGGAATGAAAATAGTTTGCAAAGTCATATGTTCCATCTAAAATCTCATTTTCTTCCCCATGCCGCCTCTCATCCTCAGCTTTGCTGTCAGGTGGTACAGGAGGTAAGGGGTAACTACTGTATCTTTACAAGAGTATCTCTTGACCTCAAAAACTGAGAATTTCCATCCTGAGATCTTGGTGTATGCTAACATGATATATAAGAAAGTCACTTGCCATGCTGTTAAAATCAAGTGTGTGCTTTCCTGAGCAAGATTGGACAGAAATACAGCGAAAGGTTTCCCCGAATTGAGTGGGATGGGCTGTGCCATGTAACTGGCACGACCGCAAGTCTGACATTCTTTGGTAACAAATCAACCTTGGTCTGCTGAAATGGGAAGTTGCTGGTGGAATGGAAAAGGTTCTTTCAGGAAAGCCAGGCTGAAGAGATTCTGCTGTTACCAGCTTAGATTTCATCCTGTGATCAAAGCTGAATGGACCACATCATCTCCATTTAGAGTTCATCCGAAGACATGTAATATTTCTGCTGGTATGCTGAAGCTACAATTCGATCAGTCAATAGAATGGACTGCAGAGATGTTTCATTGTCAAAAAGTCCTTCCTATAATGCTTTCAGTTTACATAACTAGTTCTAGTTTATTATTTTATGTAGCTAGTTCATTTTATAAAGCATTTAAATGACAAAATCTACTTGCGTAATAGTAATGACTGTTCTCCTTTTAGAGAGAAACATTGAACTTCTGTACAA
This sequence comes from Eurypyga helias, assembly GCF_000690775.1. NCBI lineage: Eukaryota > Metazoa > Chordata > Aves > Eurypygiformes > Eurypygidae > Eurypyga > Eurypyga helias. The sequence goes on along the minus strand of NW_010239509.1, from coordinate 66,597 downwards.
GTTAAAGAATTGTTTCTTTAACTGGCAAAAATGTTGATTTTAAAAGTACAAGATGAGGGCTCACATCCGTATTTTTGAAATATTCAGAAGAAGCCCGAGATCATAAAAACATCGACGCTCTGTTGTCCCATTCACTTTTCTCGGCATCATTGACTGAACAGTAAAAGTACTTTCTGGGAAGTTTAGCAGCGATGTGAACTAAAAACCTTACTACAGTCTGAACGATTGAGGTGTGCCAGTGGTGACTCAGGGCTGTCCATAAAGCTCCTTGAAGATAGCCGTCGCAAGCACTGTGAGTGCTTTGATCCCAGAGCCTGGCTAATGTCAGCCTTGGCAAAAAATAAGGCTGTCAGGCATTAGCACTGTACCCAATATTTGGATATTGCTAAGTGGGAATGTAGAAACAAGCTTTTGGGGCTAAAATTGGTAGATGAAAGGGTGACCTGATTCGGAAGGCTGTTTATCCAGTGCAAGAAACAAGACAGATTCAAAGCCTGAAACCTTTGAAATCTGGGGGTGGGAGTGAGAGGGCAATGTATGTGACCAGAGTGAAGCCTTATGTCCTCCTGCAGTTCCAAGTCTGAGCAGCTTCCAGGTACTGTCCCCAGCTCTTAAGGCTACATAGCTCACAGCATATTTCAGACCCAAATCTTATCAGAATAAACTGTGAAAATTAGATGCTGCCAAACCTAAACTTTCGTCTGATGTAAGAGACTCCGCAATCCCTGCTTGAAGGACTCTTTTTGTTTAAATGCATGCTCTCTGAACCTTGATACTGTGTTGAATTTGATGGACTTCTTAATCTTGATTGCTAACTGAAATCTCTGCAACAGACAATTATCCAGATATAATAGATACTGAGAAGTTAATAATAAACTCAGAAATCTGCTGCTTAACCAGCTGTCTTGTTAATTATGTTAACAACACACTGGCAATTGCTTTGATTTAAACACTCTGGGTTTGGTTTGCTGTTTCAGTTCTGGTTCCCTGTCCACACAGCTTCATTTCAGCTGTGCTCTCTGCCTTTCCAAGCACCCAGAGGAGCACACAAGGTCACCTAAGGAGGCTGCTGTGAGCCACAGGACAAACACTGTGCATCAGAGCATCCCTGTATACTCTAATTCCCAAAGCCAAGTGCTCCTTTCTAACTGGTAGGACACTTTCTGATGGAGCTTACTGCTGCCTGATTTTGAGTAAACTGCTTCTTGTAATAGGAAGGGCTGTTTCTTTTCATCCCTTGAAGTGCAATACAAAGGCCAAATCTCCACCCATTCTGAACACAGCATACCTTTCGATCAACCGTATAAAAAGGTAAGGTTGCTCTGGAGGCAGACCAGAGCTCTGCTTCCCCCTCCTTGAAGATATCTCGTGACTAGTTGGAAGGATGAAGCTCCTGGCACTTTGTGGTTTTTTGTTTGTCTTTCTTCTGTGTCTCAATGCCTGTACTGCAAAAGGTATAGTATGATCTTCTAACACAACCGTCTCCTTTCTTTTCCTATTCTTTCCTTTTGTGATATGAAATGCTTATTCTCTGTGTTGATTTTAATTAAAGAAAACAAGAGCTTGACAACTGGAAAGGAGGGAATGAATTTATGAAAGGACCTAGACTGCAGAATGTGGTTGCATATTGATGCTTTGGTTTGTACAGCTGTTTTTCCTCTTTGTTACTGCCTGTTCCATGTAGTACAGCATGATTGATTTTTACCTTCATCTGTGTTCTGAAACCCACCCCTCTGAAAAAAAACACTGTTATATTTTCTCAGTAGATAACTATCTGCCAATATAGAAACTTTATGTTTTCTGAATAGTAAGGAACACATAAATGGAAAAAAGCTTCTACCCTTTTGGAACAAGGGAATATGAAACCGTCAGTAATAAATTAATGAAACAGGTGAAAGTAGCTCTTTTTCAATCAGTCTTGACATTTTTTTTTGGCCACAAATATGCCAAACTGTAGTTAGTGTATTATCTTGTAGCACCCAGTTACCATTTTGCAGTATTCCAAAGCGCACGAATTCACAGAGCAGTTTAAATCTTAAAAGCAGAGGGATTTTTCCATCTGTCTATAACCACAACTCTGTAGATGTCATTCTGGATTTGCAGGAAAACAGTTTAGTAGGATTTTAAAATTGAAAGGTGTAACTTTTAGAGTTATCTGTTCAGATTTGATGTTTGATATTGTAAATCTTGGACACCCACCATGATTGTTCTATGGTGTTTATTTTACACAAGCTGTAGAGAATGAGATAAGGAAAAAGAAATAAGTTAAATGTCCAAAGGTCAGGAGCAGCAGATTTGCCATGCTTCATATTTTCTAGAAACCTCTTAAGAATCACTTTAAGTGTATATATGAGTGTGGAAAAACATTCAGCATATGTGAGATTTTGTTGATGAGAAATCACCTACCTCTCTCCTTTCTGCTCTGCCTCTGCTCCAGAGTCAACCTTTCTTCTCCCTGTAATGTGCCCAGCACATAACATATCAAGTGCAATCAACAGCTCACTTATTTAGGTCTAGTAGGGAGGGAATAATTACACGGCTTTGCCAACCAAAGCAGTTTATTCTGTACTCCTGTGCATATGGACACAGTGGTAGTCTTTTTTTTTCTCTTGTAATTTTTACATTTTCATTAAGTGATGCAGCTATAAAGGGAGTGCAGAGTCTTTTTCGTAGGTTAAGACAGCTGGAATGTGCTGCTTGTATTGCCAGCCAACATGTGACATCACAATTTATCTGGTATATCTACTAGCCATGATGGAAAAGACCAGATTAATTCCTGTTCCATGCTAGGGACAAAGCTATGCACAGATACAAAAATCAGTCATCATAATCCCTTGGTTCACAGATCTCTCTGTTCAAGGACTTCAGTGGTAATCAAAATGCCTGTGGACTCTAACCCGTTTTGTGTATATGTACAGCTATTTGCATTATCTGTCCCCAGCGGTAATGTATTCTTTTTCACCCTCAGATCGGAACATTAAAGTCTGCTGCTCAAAACTGCCCAAACTCAACAAAAAAGCACATAAAGGTAATAAGATTTACACTTTCATTACATTAATTAGGTAATCATTATAGGTAAATCATAGCACTTGGAGGCTTTTTCATCTGCAAACTTTGCAGAATTTTCAATGCAGGTGAGTATTATCTTCATTGTACCACTGAGAAATTGTTCTCTTTTCTCAATCACCTTAGAAGGTTTGGATTGAGAAGAAGTAAGAGTTAGAAGATAATCCATTTAATGCTCATAGTGTAAAATAATCAAAAGTAATATGGTCTGGTCAAAGCATAAAATGTTCATATCAGTCCCTGCTTTGTTCTTACTCTTGTTTTAAGGGCAGGAAGTACAGTATCACAGAATAGTATCTCGCTGATAAGAACAAAGGCTGCAAAGTGAAGTTTTATGGTGGCTCTGCCTTGCTGTATTCTGTCACCATCTGTGGCTGCATCCATCTCCATGTTTTGAGAGATCAGTGTGATTCTTTACATTCAGAAAAATTTAAATTTTGAACCTGCAGCCCTGCCAGGAACAAGACCTGAGATGGAGTTTGTCCTAAATATGGGTGTCTGTGGACTGCACATGTAAAAGTGTACTTGCATTGAAGTACTTGGAAGCCATTTCTAGCCAAATGCATTCCCTGTCTAGAGCAAGTGGAAAGGGAGAGCCGCCATGTAGTCTCTTGAGACTATTTATTCTAAGGGGAAATACAGAAGAGCCATAGCTTTCAAAGGGAGGGAAAAGCATTCTGTTGCTTTTTACAGTAGCTGCATTCTATGTTTTAAATAGTACATTGTCCTTTCAGAAAACCAACCTTTATTGGTATTTTCTGTCCTCATTTTCTGACTGGCGCGTGCCTCACTGTGAACTGGTAGTCAGATGCAAGCACTTCCAGCTACAAGCTCAGGATTCCCTGCCTGTGTACCTTTTTGTTTGCTTGAAACACCCTGTGTACCTGCACAAGGCTGCAACCAGCTTCATTTGCCTGGCTCTGGAACAAGATAATGCAAGGAGGGACTAAGTCAGCTGGGAGTTAACTTAGCTTCTTGTTTGGATGCGTAGTGGAAGAATTAAATCTAATTTTCCAGGCCTAGTTAGATCTACTTTTGATAGTAAACCAAGGATTTCCTGCAGAAAATATCCATGTTTTTTTAAAGCAGTTACTGGAATTTCTGCCATTGTATCAGTGCTTTCACTGTATAAATATGACAATTTTATCTCTTAGCAATCTTGTCCACTTTCAGAGGTCCTTACTGTGGTGATTTGGCACCATCACTAGTCCAAAAAACCCTAATTTGCTTCTTTCTGTATATCCAAATATCCTTGGTTTCAGTCAGACCTCAGTAAAAAAAAAAAAAAGTTGTGCTGGTTCAAGCAAAAGTTAAACCATGAAGTCTAGGATAACAGGATTAGGTATGTTCTTTAGAATAACATTATTTTAAATATTAAAGTTTCTAAATTCATTAAAATGGCTAGCTGATAACTTTTATTAAACTTTAAAGGTAATGAAATTCACCTAAATTAGTCTATTTCCTATTTCCTTATTTACGCTCTTCTGCCTTTCCTTCCTTTCCAGTCCCCCTGTGCTGAATCATGGGCTTCGTGTTCCACGCAGAGTCCCATTGGTATCAGGGGCAGTGAACATATTGCAGAGTTATGCCTGTGCGTCAGGGGTTTATAGCGGTTTGGGGTCCCTTTCTTATTTAATTGACAGGTGGAGTAGCAACTGAGGACGTCAGCTGTAAAGGACGCATGCCAGCAGGTTCCCAGCCCATCCGTGAGGCTTGGGGAATGCAGTGCTGGACACACGGAGGGGCTCTCGTCGCTCTTGGCAGATCGTGTCCTACCTGGCTGAAGCTATAACCTTCCCAAAGTACTGAGATTTCATGCAATGAGCATAGCTATTACTTTTCAATTTGAGCTACCTTCTGCTATCTGACAAAATAGCAGGCATTTCAGGCTTTTTTTCCTGCAACAGGCATGAAATCTCTCTGATAAAAAGTGCTTCCAAAGAGAATGTTCCTTTGAAAGCAGGCTGCTCTTTCCCATGGGTAAAACACAGTGCTACTGGTCTCGCAGAGCAGTGGAAAGTACGATGCTGAGGGGGAGAAAGAAGCACAAAGGCAGCACTCCATTAAAACCTGTAATTCCACCGCAAAGATCTCCTACAAAGAGAATCTGAAACGCCTTCCTCTGTTGCAGGCTGGATAATACTTGATGATCCTGGCTTGTCCCCTGTTAGAGTCTGTCCCAGTTGTCTGAGCCCTCCAACCTGCTTCCTGCAACCATCTCCTGTCCCAGCTGCAGCCAAACCTGCTTTAGTTCAGGGATCGCTGTTTTATTTGCCTTCGTGGGGGCGCACCTGCCTGCTGCACATGACTGTTTGTTTCTGTCATAAATCTGGTACATGAAAATGCTCGATCTGAGTGTGTGTCGACTCTTACTGAGAGGCAGATGCAAAAGCTTAGGCCTAATGCAGCGACTGCCCAAAGCTAAACACAGCGTTTTGCTTTATACGCAGTTCTGGGCAAGAATTGTACAGTGCTGGCTTCATTTTGGGCTGTTGTGAGGAGATTTCAGGGTGACTTGTGCTTCCATGTAGCGCAGGATTTTCTAGGGGAATGTCACTTGCTTTCCACAGGCTGCAGGCAAAGCACACCGGCTGTTTTCCCGTGTGACTCCGTGCTCTTCGGGGTGCCAAGCTTGTTTCTAGGGAAGCTGCAAAGCCACTCAGTGGCTGACTCAGCGTGCCTTAAGGAAAGGGATAATTTAACCATACTGGCTACTTCTTTTGAAGCAAAACCACTGATTTCCTAGAATTTTCTTCTTCCATCAGAAACAATGTCCCAGAAAGGAAATGTTTCAAGGTGATGTCAGCCTGTGGCTTCTGCCTGGAAAGATGGTGAATGTGATGCTAGTAAGAGGAAGACACTGCGTAATGTGTTGATGGTGGGGCTCAAGCACTGGAGAGAGAGTACAGCTCCAGTGTCCATGAAGACCTTCATCTGACTGTGGAAACTTCCAGCAGCAGCAGCTGTAGTTTCAGGGAACGTGCAGTCTCAGTACAGGGAAAAGATGCTGCTGCGAATGGGTGATCTCCAGCAACCTAATGAAGAGGGAAAAAAATTGACATCGCATCCCTTTCTATTTTCAGATCACGGATAATTTAAGCCTGCACATACAAACACAAGTCAACTTCAGATATTACGGATATTATGTGTGCCATTCTCCACACTCCTGATTAACTCTCCATCTTTTTTTTCCAGGTATAAATTCCAAAATAATTTCGAGGAAAGTAAGGAAAAACTGCAAGACTTGTCCTCAGACAGACCATCTGCTGTTTTCTGGACCCCTTCCACAGTTAAAATGAGCAGACTGAGAGCAGGATGAACAGCATCTGTTTACCAGCGCTTCTCAAAGTGCTTTGCTTGGTGGAGGGCCCTCCTTTCGCAGATAGGACATGAGTGAATTTTAGGTTTATTTTTTGTCTGGGAAAGGCTTCAGTCAGTACTGCTTATTCATTCACTCAGGCTTCTTCATCTTGTTAGCATTAGCCTGGCAGCTAAAGAGTCAGGTAAAGCCGCCTGGATGCCACCAGACCTTGTGTCACTTGAAAATTCCTCTGCACTGAACAGGGATTTAGCTCATGTAAGAGAAGAGGAGAGCTGGCTGAAAAGCTGGCTGAACCACTTTGGTTTGCATTTTTGAATTGCCTAAAAGGTGGGAATGGGCTGATATTATTGTTTCTAGTTATCGGTATATATGCATATTTAACCTTTTCTATGACTGGTTTATTTTATATTGACAAGAGGATTTTGTTTGTAGCTAGGCACATGATAATTTTTCCTGGAGCCTTAGCTCTCAGTGCTTGAAGTCCTCTTGGAAGTAGACTTCTAGCAAGTGAGAAGGAGCTCATAATTTAAAAAGAGAAGACTAAGAAACTAGATAAGCAAGTTGCTAAAATAGTGGTAAAGGAGAAGATTCAAGTACAGTGGTAAGCTTTTCAGTATCTACCTTCCCTGGAGGTTTTAGTCTGGCTTTAGAAGCAAAGGGGCCTATTCTTTAACTTCCTAGAAGAATGTCATCAGACAGTTATTAAACAGCATACTGAAAAGGTGAAGGCTAATCAGATTAAATCTCTTCCTCCTGGAGCCAGAAGGCAGCTGTTCTTTTAAGACACCTAAGCTGTGCGATCACCTCAATAAACAAAACTTACTGGAGCATGAAATAATGCTACGAATGATACCAAAGGTCTGAATAACAGAGAAACTGAAGCACCCTCTGCTGATATCATTAGCAGTGATTGGGGTCTTCACTCACGTACCTTCTGTCCTTTCCTAGCTGTCCTCTGCATGTGCTGCTATTTCTCTGCCTGGGGCTGAGTCCTTAAAACGGAATTACTTGGTTATTTGTAAATTCGATTTTCCTTCTAGTGAATATGAGGAGGGCTAGAAAGCTTTTCTGCTGCTGGGCAAATTGCAGATTGCAAATAGTAATTTTTCCCTCAGTACTCATTGTACTGCTGTTTCTCTTAACATAATTTTCAGTACAATAGAAATGGTCTTGGTGCCCTTCAGAATCTGGGGAGTTCAACGGGGACAGCCAGAGGCCTGTTGTAACCCATGCAGGCAAATGCAGTTCCCAAGGATCAAGTTTATGGGCACTTACATGTGGCCATGCACTCACTGGCAGTGTTTCTATTGTACTGAGCAACTGAACATATATCTGGGTCTTCCGTGTGTGTGTTATTACTTTATTTTCTTACTGGTTTTGAGATTAGATATATCTGACTCTCAGCTTCCTATTTTTGAAGAGCTGAACATGCATAACAGCATTTTTATATCAAGGATAAAGGAGCTGCCAGTCCTCCTCGCAGGATTTCTGAGTCAGGAGGTTGGTGAAGGAGCTGTGTTTGATCGTTCTGCTCCTGATCACTGGGCCAACATACTTTATTTCCATTTTGTCTTTAGTAGCTCGCAGAAGGAATCTGTAGAATACAAATGACAAGTATATGTAAAAAGCATTTTTGGTATTAAAGGTGTTTGCAGCAGTGTTTTACTCTGTAAAATATGGCCATGAGTGTTCACAGCTCTGTATAAACCATTGCTAACAGGTACGAAGATTCTGTTCTCTAATGTAAGCTTAAGCCCATTTCTTTTAAGTCTGAGAAACGCTGTATGATTTTTCTCTTTGCCCCACACCCTCCAGCCAGTGTGCTCCACACATTCCTTCAGGCCAATTGTTCTCTGTGAGAGCAAAAATATAAGCCCCAAAGACCATTAGCACAATTACAGAACTACTCTGGGTCTATGGAGGGATCCCAGAACATCATTTAATGCACTTCAGTATTTTTACTCACTAAGGTTCCCAGACTAGCCTTAACCTAAGGTTGAGGGCTCCTCAAGTTAAAGACGTTACTTATGTGAGGTCCTAGTCTTGTCTGAACAAATTAAAGCAGGAATTCTCAAATTATTTCAGCAATCCTCAAATTGTTTCAGCGTGGATTGTGACTGCTGCCCAAACATGCTTTTTCGCTCTGTCTAGAGGTATCACGATGCCGTGTGTGAGCCCTTGAAGGTGATTCCTCAACAGAGTTTGAGTCTTATGTGCCAGATAGTTTTCCCCATTGGTAGACCAGAGCTAACATTTGATCATGGCTTCGCTTATGGGCAGCTGTTCTTCCTTTTGTTTTCCTTTCACTTCTACATATATTTGTTTGACATTACCTGTGGAGAAACATATTTGCTTGGTGGCTTTTCAAAGTACACAAACTGTATGCTTATATAAAGTGGTAAATTTAGCTTATCCAAGCTGAAAATTTTTTTTTTTTTTAAATCTTGTGAGTTTGTGTGCATTTAGCTGTCAAGCAAGAAAATTGCACAGCCTCAAAGTTCCAGTAGAGATGTTTCTGAAATACCACTATGCCTGCCATAACAGATGTTGGATCCTGAGCTGTCCTTGTCAACTAAGTGAGCCAGGTGGCCCGCCCTTGTTTAGAGCTTAATACCACCACCTAACACCAAATCAGTCTGTCCTATTTGGCACTCTGAATTGTCAGGAGCACAGAAGAAACTCACTCTGCTGACAGGGAGTGTTGGCACAGAGGCAGGTTTTGGGATCTCATCTTTCAAAGTGGGCAGTAGAAGAAATAAAATTATGTATTCTTTAGACAAAATATGATCCCAAAAGATGTAATGGGGGCCCTTACTGTTGGCTTTTCAGACCTCTAGACTGCGCGGTCCACAACTGATGCAAGGGCCCAGGAATGGCTGAAGAATTTAGGATTTTAGCTGTGGAGAAATTCTGTTTATCCAAAGTATGGACTAGAATGGCAACTTCTTGTGATTGTATTTGCCAAGGAAAACTAAAATCCTGCATGGATAACATCTCAACTAACAAATTCTGGTGAAACATAAAATCAGAGGGAGAAATACTTCCTGTTTCAGATACACAGGATATACAAGATAACTCTTGTCAAAACTGAGTGGAAGACTCCTGCTGACTTCAGTATTCATTGGATCAAGTCCGGAGATCTGTTGCCTGATTCTCTTTTGTCTGACGTTGTGGCTAACTACCCCTTCATATGAATAGCTTTAGGAAAGTATTGTCAGATGGTGAAAGCAGATTGGATATGTATAAACTTTTTACTGGAGTTTGTTCTGAAAAGAATTTGTCCAAAGCTTAGCATTGATTTTCTCCTCTTGTATGCTGAAGTTGAGGGGAAAAACCCCTTACACATCAGTAGGTTTTTTTGTCTCAGATCAACCAGTTCTTATCAGAGGTAAGCAGTTGTCTCAATCATGTCCAATTTCTCTGCAGGACTCATCAAGTATTTTTTTAATTGCCGATGTGGAGCAAAGAGCTCCCTAATCCTTCATTAAGTGACATGAGCAAGGGTGTTGATTCCAACATGTCTGCTTCCCAGAAGCCCTTCAGTATTATACAGCTTACGGCAGACATTGGATAACCTATGCTGTTTTTTGAATACACAACTGTCTCATCATGCTTTGGCTTTTGATCTTAGAGCAGGGTTATCGGCACAGAAGGAATTCCCCAAGATTACCTCTGTTTTCAGTGTCTCAATGGTGGGGGGGTCTCTGCTAGAAAAGTTCAAGGTCTGGATATGGATTTCTCCAAGTCATCATTCAACCTTTGTGCCAATGTTTGTTTCAGATGCTCTGACTGTGAATATCTTCAGGTGTGGGGGATTTAAATCTGCGTTTTCAGGCTGATGCTCCACAAAGGAGTGGCTAAGGCCACAGATTTGCTGTAGGATAAGCACCTTACATCCACAATGCCATCTGGTCAGCCTCTGAAAGCATTATCAGAGAAATCAGGTCACTATGTGTTTGTGAGAGATCCTAAAGTGCACATGACTTGTCTGTCTTCTGCAGCCTGACACAATCACAAAATTCTCTGTAGAAGCAAGAAGCTCTCGTACCAAGCCTGGTTTCTGTCAGAGACTCGAACTGCATCCAGGAGGTTAGTTCAAGAGCTGATCAGTCCCAGCTGGCAGTATGGCACAGGTGCTCATGGGTGATGATTTAAACCTTATATAGGAGGCATTTGAGCCTAAGCATTCAAAAGTTCAGTGCATGCAGAAATGCCTGTTCAGTGGGTTGTTGTGATTAACTGCCCAGTGGGCACTTGTACAACCTCTTCAACATATTAATGTGCACATGCATTTGTGATAAGTGTAGTGCAGTTAAAGTAACTAATATATCCTGGCTAATAGGATCTCCAAGTCCAAAAGCAAACAGCAGCAGGGTTTCCCTGACCTTGCAGGTGAGATGGGACTTTGAACTTAGGTCATGGAAGAAGACTGTTTTTTCTGCCATGCTCTGTGATGATGTTTGGTCATCAGCACTGATCCCAACCTCAGGGGTAAGAAAGACATATTCCTGAGGCACCATTCAGTTAGTCTGTAGCTAATACAGCTTGCCTGGTCTCTGAAAAATCAAATCTCTGTAGCATGGTCTTAAAATCGGCTCCCAAAACTGGAGTGCCCTGGAAAATGCTGTCTTTGCTGGGTGGGTTTCAAGACAAAACTTCCTGTTTGCATTGTTGCAGAGCCCTGTGTCACAGTCAGTGCCAGCTGTGTGGTGTGTTCACTGAGCAATGCTAAAATCTATTGGCATCCCAGAATTTCCCCCAAGAGATCAATATGCCTGAGAAGAAACAGGTTTGATATACAAAAAAAAAGTGTGAAGTCTATCTGTTTACAAATGGTAGCAGAGAAACAGTGAGGTGGTTGAAAACAGGAACATGATTTGGATGTGAAAATGCAGCAGTGTCTGCAAGTCCCCTTTAAAGTGTTCTTTTCGACTCACTGGCTTTCCAGTTGTTAACTTTTCATTACTTGGGAAACAATAAATAATGGTAGTTGTCACTGGGCTCTTATCTTGAAGCTGTTTGAATGTATCAAGGTTAAACAACTCAGTATTATTCTTTGACTTAGTTAAATATATACCAATACTGTTACTTTCTTTTGCAAAAATCTTGAGGTGAGTGGTTGATGAAAAGGGAGATTAAAAAAAACCTGAGTTGAAGTTATTTCCAGCTAAGCAGTGTGTACATGGTTGACCTTAACCTCGTAAGCTCCACCTTTGATGATCACTGAAAGGAACTCCCCTACATTTCCACTGATTTAAGACTCAACTGTTTTGAAAACAGATCCTGAATTCTGAGTAGTGAAGTCAACATGCTCTTCATAATTTTGTTCTAAAATGTGCTTTGCACCTTTTACTGTCTATAGGACACAACTTTCTACTTCCTTTCCCAACTTTCTTTCCATGCTTTCTTCTGGTCCTAGAGATGATTTTACACTCCTCCTCATTGGCTGTGCTCACTGACTTTTGTCTTTTGGTGTGATGGTCCCCTTGCCCATTCTTTGTCTGTGTGGGATCTTATCAGAGAAATGCTGCTGCTGACTTTCCTCAAGTTTTTCTCCTCGTGCTGAACCACTTTAATTTGACTCCATGAATTGCATGTCCACGAGGCTGCCTGGATACTCAGATTTCCCCATTACAGCAATCAAAGGCAGAGGCTGGGGTATGCCCCAGCCAGTTGGATCTTCCCGGTCCTAACAAGGTAAGTACCTCAGCACTCAGTCCAGTTTGAGAGCTGATGAGTTGTGTGATTCCCTTCTGAGGATGGTTAGGGCACACACCTGCATCCCCAAGAGAGGTCATAGGAAAACCCATCTGCAACCACGGTGTCACGCATTCACCTGAGTAAAATCTGGGGGCTGTGCCAGCCCCTGTGGCTGACGTGCTGGTGTGGTCTGGAGCCGAGCTCTACCTGGGGCTTTCCTTCACCCTTTGCATTCATGCCATTCCTGTACCAAACACCTGAGTCTGGTTATACATGGCAGTGAAAGGAGCATGTTTAATTTAACATCCTCTGGTTCAACAAGTCCTATTACTGCCTTGTAAACAGGGCATCCACACAGTGATGTCCATGGCATGCACACCAGCTGGAAGATTTATGGGGAGAACACAAGCATTTCCTTGCTCTGCCATGACAAGTCTTGTTATTTTTCTCTGCCACACTGAGTAAACTATAAAATCTTGATTTATTCGTTATTCACACCCCAACTCTGAGTTATATGTACAGTTTTTACAGGCAAAACAATGAACAATACTATTTCTTCCATAAATAACTTGGACTGTCTGCTGCTAAATGGCATCCTTCACAGAGATCTGCGTCATGCTCCATGGCACCACATCCATCAGAGATCATGCTGCTGAAGTGAATGTAGGCTATCTAAATATACCTGGATATTCTCGGGACTATTTGTTCTTTTTCTATCCCTGTCAAAACAAAATGAGGAAAGTGATATGTAGCTTCCAAAGAAGTAAGGTTACTGAATTGTAAATGGATTTTGCAGTGGTCTTTAAAAGCCTCTAAGCTCATAAAATGGCTTAGCAGGAACTTTAATTACTTAGCAGCTGTGGCCAATGTTCTCCTTTCCCCTGTTACCTGCAGCACCTTTTTTGCAAACACTATAAAACACTCCTTGGCAGATTACAATCACGAAGAGCTGTATCTGAGATGAGGTGCTGGGAGAGTTGTTTCCTTCACCTGGGAACTGCCCAAACCTTCTCTGCTGCCACCTAGAGCAAATGATAGTAACTCATGGTAAATCATGCAGGCAAGTGCTCCGAAATTTGTCTTTTGCAGGCTAGTGTTGTTTTCTGAGAGAATGAAAGCACTGTCTCTTAACCTATCTGGGGGAAAAAAACCCACCGCATTTTGTTGGGAAGCACTTTGACATCTGTTTGAAAGTCACTGTGGAAATGCTAAAATTAATAGATGTTTGGTGTCTGCTTTTTCCTCCAATTGTCATTTCTTAATTCCTTTGGGGATAAGAACATCATGGTTGTGGTTCTCTCATGACAGCACTGTATGAGAATGTAGCATGGCATTAAATGTATTGTGATATGTGAAGTAACAGTACTGTCTGACCACACTGAATGGTATTATTCAGTTTTTAAGACCAATTCTTTCCTAAGAAGCCCTGGATACTTCCTGTTCCTAGACCTTTTCTGTGATTTGTTTGCTCTGCTACCTGGGTAACTTTTTTTATTGGTTCCTGAGGCAGTACAGTGAGTCTCCTCTCATGGTTTGTGCCTAGCAGAAGTTCAGTAAACTGAGAATAAAAACTGGTTTTGTTTAGGTAAAAATGTGGAGATGCCATGTAAAATGCTCCCCTCACAAGAGAAGATTCTGGTCTGACTTGACTATAGCAGGCTATTTAAGAAGTTAGGGACAAGGAAATCTGATGTTATTTTGTGCCGTATGAAATATTGACCGTATGTACCTCCATGGATTGGTCTCAATCTGTGCATGCTTAAACAATAAAGTGAGTATTTCCTCCTTCACAGTCTGTCTTGTAACCTCATGACAGTACTTTGCTAGCAGTTACTGGAACAAGACCTCTGACCTAACTTTTCATGGCAGTGGGAGTGAACACAGGTAACTTTTACTGCAGTCGGACTTTCAGTTTTGGTTCATATTTTTAAAAAGTAAAAGTTTAAAAAGTAAAAGCAAGAGGAACCCACAGTTCCTCTTAACATGTGATTTAGAGAAGGAAGGCCAGAGTATAATTTGGACTCTTTCTGCACATGCTGAGGTTTATATAAAGTGTGCAGCACTCTTTATGTTGAATTTATTTACAGAAAAAAATGTACACACACAAAATTCTGAATAATACTCTACAAGGTAATGCTGAATGTCATATGCAGCCAGAATTGAAGGACAAGCATAGGAAAAAAAAAGGTAGCTTAAGCACTTACTATATGAATGTGAACTTCATTACATGTCAATACTGTCCAGAGTCTAAAACACAGGGGTTTTTAACTCAGATGGAAGCAGGCATAAAATCAGAAGACTGTACATAATTAAAGCAAAACAGCACAGTGAGAGATAACTTAACCTCTGTTACTCCTTTAATTTTATTTTTCTCTCTATTTTTGAATTGTGAACACATGTAAGCATCTGGAAACTGATTGAAATGCAACTCATGAAAACCTCACATTTATATGCCAAGCAGGCATTCCCCAGGTAGGCAGCTCTAATGTGATTGCCCTGAGGTGGAAGGGCCACCCACAATGTGGAAAGAGTAATTTATCTCTGTGCCAGCTCAGTCTTTGCCCTCTCTGCTCAGGCTGCTAGCTGGGATGCGAGTGACAGAATAGGGGCTGTAAACAGCCCTGCTCCCACCCCCTCAACAGAGGAAACCCTGAGCCCATATTGGTAGAGGTGCCTCGCATGAGGGGCTGCAGACTTGTGTCATTTTATGTGCCATTTCAGCATCTGCTGCCAGTGCTAATTTGGCCTGTGTTTTGGGCCAAGCTTTGGGATTGGGCTCAAGAACAGCTGTCTTGGTGGGTCCCATGATTGCCACGTTCAGAGATGTGAAAACAGAAACAGGGCAGCTCTCGGTACTGGTGGAAGCCTATTTGTTGTTAGCTGTATTTGGTTAAGGAAAACTGCTCATCTCAGGCTTAAATTTGGGTTTAGGGCTAAGAAAACTAGATATGCTGCGGCCTACGTTTTTCCAAGATTCTCAAAGGCTGAGAGAGATAAGAGGGCAGGGGCTGGCATGTCATTGGTTTTGTGACTGGACCTTGTGCCCTGGAAGGTTCTGCTTTGGTTTGAGAATGGGTTTGTGCTTGGGGAACAGAAGTCTGTGGCTTCTGTTCCAGGGACTTCACAATCCGCAAAACAGCTGTTATAACCACACAGTACTGGTACACCTCAGCGGCCATCAGAAGGGTTGAAGTCTGCAAAAATATTCATTACATTATTACAACACCTTTCAACATTTAAACTTCTTTTGCAGAAATTCAGGTTGTCTAACAAACTCTAGTTAATATTGCTAATCAGTGACCCAAACACAAAACTTTTGTTCTGAAAATATTGGTTCTTTCTAGAATTGTTTTCCTACTGAATAGCAAACAAACAGAACACCCTGAGAAAGGAGTTGATTCAGATCAAACTGGTATATTTCATTCTTCTTTTATGTTACTTGATATGCTAAAAATATATTAAATAGCAAGTTTATTCTACATAGAGAGAGGGATCCTTTCATTACTAAAACTGTGGGGACAGAATACATTGCTCTCCTGAAATCCCCTCCTGCCCCTTTTCTTCCCAAGGAAAACATTCATCAAAATCAGCCTGGCTTCACAAGATTTTATCAAAGCATATTATCTGATGGAAAAAATACTCTGTCGGAGTGTTGCTGTGTTAGGAATGTATCTGAGTGTGCATAGATGCATATTAGCTGGGTTTTCAAACTCTAAGGGGATTAAGAGATGAAACTCATTGAAATTCAGGAGTGAGACATTTTGCCTCCTTGGAGATGCAGGCCCTAGAGATTTAGATTCCCAGGGGATGCAACCAGGGGAACAGACAGCTATTAACTTTGACAAGAGGTCTCCATCACTTTTTCTTGGAAAATACTCTACAGAAAAAAATGTGCTGTTGGTTCCAGATTGAGGAGGCAGGTGAGGACATCTAGGTGCTATTTATGTTTCCTTCTGGGCACCATGAAGGTGCATTTCTGTGATTTTTATCAGTGGTTTAATATTACTGTTGACAGTGGTGGTATTAGGGTTAAATCTGCAACAGAAATTACATTTTTATCCATCTTCTGTATGTGTATCCCCTCCCACACAATTTTCACCTTTGGATCCCCATACTATGAATTTAAATGCACTAAAAATACTTTTTTATTTTCCTTAGTTGCCTGCTGCAGGTTCCCCTGAGGTTGACAGGCCACCACTGGAGTCACATGTAGGTTTGACATGAAGCCTTTGCAAACACTCCTCTACAAGATTACTCATGCGGAGTCACACCAAAGATCTGGTCTCGTAAAAGATGGTTAGAAAAATGATCAGGGTGACAAAGACCCTTCCTCTGGCTTAACTTTTGAGCTTCTGGCAGGTGGGAATTTAGTGCTTTACTGAGCACCTGTATCAGTGCATTTGCTAGTCACCAGCAAACCTAATCTTCATTGATTTGTCTAATTCATTTTGGAGTCTTTTTGGCTTTTGGTTTCTGTAATGTTCCGGCAAGTTCCATGATGGATGGCAAGTTTTGTTAATGTTGCATGCAGGAGTTTTACTTCTACCCATCTAACTTCTGGGAGCCTTGCAGTTGGTTTGTTCTGCAGGCAGAGGTGTCCCCCGACAGCACCGTAGGTGCAGGGGAATCTGAAGGTGCAGAAATGCCCTGCCCACAGCACAGAAGCATCACGTCCGCAACAAAGGCTTCTCTCCTCGTTCATCCTGTAGTGTCACCAATTGGTGGGTAAGGGATGCTGAGAACATGGGGCAGGATCCCCACGGCAGCTGCTCCCATCTCACCAGCACTTCCCCAAGGGGCCCTGCCTGGGAGAAAGTGTAGCTTCTGCCACATTTTAAAGCATTGTGATGGAGGACTCTTTGAGTGATTAATTTCTTAGACATTTCTTTCATGCAGGCTGTTAATTAGGAAACAGAAAGCTCTATTAGCAACGTATCCTTTAAGGGCAAGCGCCTTGCCTCAGGTCAGGTTTAAACAGCTAAGACACGATGTACACAGCTCCTTGTTTGGATGTTAATATTGCCACTGATTAAGTTCCTTTTAAGCAGCCAAAAGCTTGGGCTGTGAAAAACTTCCCAGAGTGGCTGCGTTTTTAACCCTATCATTTTTTGCTTACATGTATTTTAAATTTGTGTAAACATGTTTTTATGGCAGAAAACAAAAACGAGCAACGAAAAAAGCTACTCTGTTAACTTTTTCCATGTGTTATTCCTTAAATACATTTTTTAGTATGTTGGTTAAAAAACTTATCTGCTAAACATGAAAGATGCTTCCAGAAATTCATGCAGTTTAAGAATGAAATGACCAGGCCAGCTCATGAAAAGAACATTCTGACTTCTGCATTTTTAGTATGATGTTGTGTGGTTTTGGCTATCTTTAAGTGTGACTGTTTCCTTTAAAACAGTAACAGTCGCATTTACTGTTTGTTGCTAATGTTAGATTCTCTTCCTTTGTAGTTTCTCAAGATTGCCAAAACCAAAATAAAAAGGACTGGCTTGGAGAGTTAAAGACGGTGTTAAGAAAGAAAACTGCTTTCTACTTTACTTTCTCTCTGACTTGGGTATTTGGACAGCACAAATACAGTGCTGACAGCAGAACCTCTGAGACTTACACTGATTCCTCCAAATCTTGTCTCAGAAATGAGTCCCACAGCTCCCTGCAAAGTAATTGGTCTAATTAGGTGGTAGGAAGGAGCTTCTTTAAATTCCTCAGAAATTAAGACGTGTCATCCGCTTAACATCTTAGCATCTGTTACTGCCTCTTGCACATTTCTCCACTGCATCAGTCTGAAGGACACTTTCCTGGACCTTTCAGAAAGAAAAAAAAAAAAAAAAAAAAACCAAACCCAAACCCAAAACAAAATCAAAACCCTTGAAACAGAGAAGAAATTGGCTCTTTCTTCAGTGGGATATGAAGCATGTAAGGCATTTCCCCCCCTCCTTACTCCTCAGCTTGGTGCACGTTTGCCTGGGTGAGTACAATCATCACTTTGTTAAGTGAAAATATAGGCGGATGCAAGCATAACCTTAAATCCTGTAGTAATCCTTACTGATGTGGTAATGTTGTCCTGAAATATTTTCCTTGGCAACTGATCCCTGTGCAAATGTTACCCTCTGTGTTTATATATTTGGAGTTTTGTTTCAAATGGGCTATTTTGAATCTATAACAGTCAGTCAGTAGAATGACAACTAATTTGTTGTTTCTTGTTGTCTTTCTTTTAACTTTGGTTGCTGTTGTCTGGCAGCAAGTAAGTAACTATTTAATTATGGCTAATTGTTCATGCAGTAGGCATAATTTTAAGACAATGTGCTTAGAACACTGGGTAAGGTACCGAGGCACTGGGAAAGTTTCGTATTTGCACGTATAGAGTAGGGGAGACATATACAGTCATTGCAAGCTGAAAAGGTTAATTTTGTAATGAGCTGTCTGAAACTGAGATTTTATTTTTAGCGAGATCCTGTTACTTGATTTGTTTCTGTTGGGTTGTTTGAGGTTTTATTCCATATAACACTCTCTGTTTGCTGCTGTGTAAATACTGCACACAGTGGCACGTAAAAGTAATTTTATGAAGAATATCTGCACAGATACAGTTCTCAAAGTCCATTGCAGCAACTGGGTATGTTACGCACGCATAGTATTCCCAAAACAGCTCGTGTTTACTGAGAGTCAGGTAACAAAGCCAAATAACTGCCACGTACAAAATGCTTTTCTTTGGCTTCTGTTTTGTTTTAATTGCAGTTCAGGCAAATTATGCCCCCTATTTCTTTGATAATGGAGCCAGAAGCACAAACGGGAACATGGCACTTCTCAGCCTTTCAGAGGACACACCTGTTGGTCAGTATTAAAATCAGTATGCTTAAATTGTGAAACTGGAGCTGCTTGCTCTTTTGATTAGCAACATGTATTTCCTTGTAGGTTGCTGTCATATACTGTGGTCTTACATGTTTTTCTCTCAAGCTTTTAATTAGCCTCAATTTAAAATGACATGTTGGAACTGTAGCTGTAATTTAAAACATAAATTTTAGCTTCTCTTTTCTCCTTCATCCACCAATCTATTCACAGTATCAGAGCACAGACCTTTGGGGTCAGAAATAAATTCATGGTGATGAAGGACTTCTTACCAGTTCTGTGAATGCTTATGAGAAGAAAGCCTAGTTGCTTGTAATTTTATCAACCTTAGTAAAAGCAAGCTGTACATTGAAAACTAACAGAGGGGTGATTCTCTTTAAAGAGAGTTATCACACTTTTCTTGTTTACAGTACAAATGGTAGAAAATGTTTCTACCTGGAGTGAAAATTGCTTTGTCTAAATAACTGATGTTTTTCTTTAAAAAGGTTTAGTTTTGGTTTATTTTACTGAAAATTTGAAAACTGATACTTTTTTTAGCTTTCAGTATTTTGAAGCAGGTCTATTTATGCTTCTTTTAACTGCAGTTGCATTTAGAAAAAATAAATGAGAACAAAACGGTGATTTATAATCAGTATTTTCCATGGGGGAAGAATAATTTCCTAACATTGAAAAAAATTTTATGTCAGTTTTATTACAGTGATGAACACCACCTTTTCTTCAAACACTGCACTGAGGTTTTGTTTAGGATTTGCTCCTGTTTTTCTGTAGTTTTTACAAGCAAATCAGGAAAGTATTTAGCATTGCATATTAAATACCAGAGCACCCATTTATTAGCTGCTTCATGCATAGAGGGAGAGAGATAGCTGCACCCAAAACCCTCCCCTCCCAGGGCTTAGGCAGCTGGGGGAGGTGAGGGTGAGGGAGGGATCCAAAGGTCATAGCCTCCTTCGGAGGTGCTGCCTTTGCCTTCCTAAGCACGACTGGGGTCACACTGCTTTGGGAAGCAGCTGCCTGGGGTTTGCTGAGAGTCTCCATTTCTGGCCCCATGGTGTTAATGCCAGCCAAGATCCACACCAGGCATGCCAGGGGGTTGGGAGAGGGTGATGGGGAAGTGGTGGCTTCTCCTTTGCCTGCTCAGCCGGAGAATAGGAAGGGGAGAAGGTGGCACGTAGCGTAGAAGTGACGCACCTAGCCTATGAACTTAAAAAGAGCTTGCTTATGATGCAGGAGGGATTTGCTATAAGCTTGGTGAAGCTTAAGTGGAAACCTTAGCTGAAGGCCAGCAGTAATGTACTGGCACTTGCAAAAGCCAGAGGCAGACCAAGGAGCTGCTGTAATTCTGCCTGGATTCACGTGGAAACCGTACTAGCTCAGTCTTGGCAATCTGGACAGCTCTGCTGATGGCTGGAGTAAGATTAGCCAGTGGAATCACTTGTCTAGTAGTGTAGATAAGGCTTGTAATGCCAGATAGCCACAAAATGGGACCCTGACGGAGTTTGTTTAGGGCAGCGCTTGCCAATTCCGCCACTCAAACTGCCGGCAGTACAACTCACTCCCATGCCCTGGTGTGGTGCCAGCTCACAGACGTTTCCCAGGCATCAGCCTCTCCCAGCCACCTGCATGGGGATGGGGATCTAACGATGGCACAGAACCACAACACAGGCAAAAACGTCCTTCATAACAGGACTGCAGCGCCACATGGTCTCTCAGACAACAGCACTCCCTGCAGCAGTAAATACAGCAGTAATTTTCCAGCGCAACTGATCTGGGGCTGCAGGCAGGCAGAAAAGCAGAGTGGGCATGCCTCAACAGCACAACAGCGGTGTGAGGGATCAGAGCCCGTGCTCGTGTTCCTGTAACTAGCCTGAGTAACAACAGCAACAAACGTATGACAGGCTTTGCGTGTGCCGTTGTAACACTAGCAACCAGGCTGGGTGCGCAGAGGTCCCTGGGGAGGTTATGCTTTGGTTGCAGCAGTGATAAAGCTCAAGCTGCTCTGTCTTCAGTGCTGCTGTTTCTCATGTCTGTTGTCTTCATCCAGAATGTGCTTACGTGTGTTTACACTGGCTGGTTTGTACTTCTAATTTGCTGCATAGATTTGCTTTGAAAGACAAGAGAGAAGCAGATTCTGGCTTAAAGCTCCAAAGGTGCAACCAAAAGCATTTCTCTGAAAGGTTAGGGAGTGTTGTGTTTAGGCTTTTGCAAAGGACCTGAAGAAACCCTTGGGAAAGGGAGAACAACTTACTTTTGAGAAGCCCAAAGGTGGTAGCTTTGCCACACAGCTCCCAGTGCTTCCTTGGGCTAATTCCCAGAACACCTTGACTAAAAGCTGTAAATACTACAAGGTCTTCTCTTCTGAAAGTTCCCTTGCAGCATGGCTGCTTGGGGTTTCCTCAGTGCTACCCACCGCCCAGGTCAGCACAGCCATGCCTCGGGGATGATTTCCCAGGGAGGTCCCAGAGGAGGGCACAAACACCACTGGTGCTTCCATGTTTCAGTGCCAGGTGTGCATTTAGAGGACCAGTGTTCCCATCAGATCACAGTCAGAGCTTCCTGCCAGAGTTCAGCGAGGGCTTACACACTGCCTAGGCCAAATGGCTGCCAGACTGGCCCTTTTCTGTGGCCCCAGTAAGGGGTCTCACACCACAGAGGAGGCTGTTACTCTTCATCACTCTGCCACAATCTCCTCCAGAAGAAGGAGAAGGAATCTGGTATCGTGTGTCCATGAACAGTCCTGAGCATCCACGTTCTGGCAGTCATCTTTCAGTTTGAGCAGGATGATCAGTGACAAAACAGGGAGATTAAAACTTCCACATTTGATTCTAGATGACTTTAGTCAGGCTTAGGTGTTGCAAAAGTGGGCCTGTTGCCATTATCTCTTACCTGTGCTCACATAAAATTTGGAATCATAAGCAGGATGCTTTTCTTGGCATCAGCTAGCATCTGATCTGAGCAATGTTATGAGCAGCAGCTTTAGTAAACCTCCAGGAATTTCACAGTCTTTGGCCCTGCTGAGATTACAAGCAGTTGGCAAAGTGGTGCATGTTAGACTGTGGATTCTCTGTGTCTGTAGAAAGAGAAAATGCAGTGCTGCAGCTGCATGAACACATCAAATTAAAGAAAATCACATTATCATGTTCATATCATCCTTAACTTGACCTTCTTTTCCATTTTGCAACTGTGCTTACTAACAGATAGTTGTGATCTACCAAGTTACCTACACTGTGATATAAGATATGGTAAAAACGGCAAATACTATTTCTGTGTGTAAGCTTGAAAGTGTCTGCAATTTCCCAGATCCTGCTTATTGCTGCAGAGCATGAGACCCCTCAAGGTGAGAAGGGCCAGAACAGTAGCCCCTTCCAGTGCCAGATTTAAAAAGAATGGGAAAAGCTATGTCCTGAAATAGCAGTTGCGGTTTGTGTGGCTGTTTGACAGGGCAGGTGGGTGACTAGCTCTTTGCAAAGAGTTGCCTGTGTACATACAAAATGCACGTGTGCTCCTAATCTAGGTCTTAGGGCATGTGTGGGATGCTATTTCAGGTTGTTTGTTTCATCTTACCTCATTAATCCCTGTAAGCCCTCATGGTGGAGACAAATGGGACTGAGAAGAGCTGCAGAGCAAGGGATGGAAGCATAGTCAGTGGGCCTAAATGCATCGCTCTCCCAGGGCCTAGGCATCATCAATGCTCTGGAGATCTTGGCATGCCTCTCATCCTTGCATTTTTCCTTTCCGTTTTTCCCCAGTCTCCCAAGTATGCACACACCACCACCTGCCTCCCATTAATAGCCCGTTTGCAGTGGCAGTTCTCCTTTGATCACAGGTACAGCTGCCTACTGGTGGCTAACTGACCACTTCAGGTCCTCCATCCTTCTAGCTTCGCCCATTGTTCCTGCATGATCCTGGTCTTGCTTCTTGCCATCATTCACAGCTGGCTGTGGAAAACCCTCTTGTCCTCTCTGGTACCCACTGTTCCTTTTTGTTCTGTCACCCTGTTGCTCCCCTTGCTGGTGAGGCTCCCTGCTCATGTGTTTCCTGGTCTGTCCTTCAAGGCTGGAGGACCTCCCCCCGGCATTCTGCTGTCCCTCTGCATGTGCTTTTGTATTTCTGTTGTGCTGGTTTTAGGTGGGATAGAGATAGTTTTCCTCACAGTAGCTAGTCTATGTTAGCTAGCTGTGCTATGTTTTGGTTGTGCTGAGAAGAATATTGATAACTTACTATTGGTTTTAGTTTTTGCCAAGCAATGTTTATATCAAGTCAAGGAGTTTTTCAGTTTCTGACACTGCATTGTGCTCCCAGCTTCTTCTCTACAAGAAGCTGGGAGGTGACACAGCCTGTACAGCTAATCCAAACTGACCAAATGGATATTTCATGCTATCAAATGTCATGCTTGGTATATAAGTTGGAGCTGGGGCTTAGTTATGGCTAAAACACAACAGGCATGCTCAGGAAGGAGTATTAGCTGATAGCAAATGGGAAAGGAGACGTTTTTGAGGTAGTCTTGGTGTGTGGTCCGTGTCCTTCAAGAGCCTGAGCTCCCCTGTGCTTGCAGTATAAAACAGCCATCTGTTGGCTGTGTGTTAACTTCCCATCACCTTTTCTGGTGGGCAAAAGGGCCTTTGGCTGAAACAGGCAGAGAGCAGGTGTGTAACTCCAGGCAAGGTGGTATTTGCTGTGATATTGGAAACAGAGGTGTTCTGTCCTGGGAGCACGGCCATGGATGTCCCTCTCAGCATCATTAACAGATGTCAGCTGTGGTGGCAAAGGACAATGGGGAGACTGAGCATGAGTCCAAAATGTTTGGCTTGTTTAACTTGGCAAGGAAGGAATTTGATTGCCGAGTGTCACACAGCAGCAGAGAGGGAGAGTGTGTCTTCAGTGAGAGGGCAAAACCAGCCCCAGAGAGTATGGACAGAGGCTGGCTATGAATAAATTTGAGTCAGAAATGAAATAAAATGGAGCAATGGCATCATGGGACAGCCATTCAGCCTGAGTGGCAGGAGCAAAGAGCAAATGACTTTTAAGATGGAATAGGAAAACGGAGAAGCAGCCGTGGCACAAAGCAGTGTGCAGTTCCCCATGACTTCCCTATCCAAGCCTGCTGCACTATCCCCTAGGTACCTGGAGCACCCAGCTTTTCCGACCAGGGTCCTTACATGGCATTTGCCATATCCCTGGGTAGAGACTCTGCTATTCTCTTATCTTTCTGATGGGGGAGGCTGTTTATTTGGCACTCACTGATAAGATTTTACCTGGATGTTTTCATTTATTTTCTTTTCAGCAAGTGGAGGCAGAACTCTGAGAGGAGATTTTTAATTGGGATTAACACTGTGCTGAGATGTGTTCCCAGGGTGTTAATGATATAGAGAGTATTGTGCAGTGAAATTACAATTCAGACAAAATCAGGAATTATAATGAGGTAGAAAAGAAATTCTGATCCACAATCCAATTTAAAAGCACACAAGTGTCCTGTATTATGAAAAATGAAGAACTATCAGCACTGGCTAGGAAGCAAACCGTCCAGTGTAAAGATCAACGATGTCCTTCATTGCTGATGAATGAGCTACCACCAGCGTCGGTAGGTCAGGGCAGCCCCAGTCACAGTGCTGGACCTTGTGCGTGGTTGCTAGGGGTCTCTCAGAGCCTGTGCATATGTGGGTTGTGGTGCCCATCCTGTTGCAGCGTTGTCGAGCAGATGCCACAGACATCCACACGAGCTGGAAACAGGCAGGGCAGCCAGCAGCATTTCTCTGTACTTACACACTACAACCAAAGAAGTGTCTTTCCCTTAATAATTTTGAGGGATCTCAGTTACAGATGTGTTGTTATTTTCTGCTCTGTTTTGTCGGAAAAGTCCAAGAAGAATGTTGAAAGTGTTTTGTATTTTTGTGAAGCAGTTTTACAAATCTTGACTGTTTGTTGGCTGGCTGAGCCAGCTTGTAACAGGGTCTGGTTTTTGTGCTCCTGTGGGCCTGTTGGTTTTTGCAGTGTGAACATTTTTCTGTACAAAGTTGCCCAAATACTTCCCTAGTAATTATCATGAGAGATAACCAAACATCAACCAAAGCTTTACATTAAACAAAAGCTTATGGATCTAGTCAGTGAAAAACTCCACTGCCCCTGCAGAGGATAGAATGAAAAGATTATGACTTCTGTGTACAGACTTAAAAATCTCTCAAACTCAGGGCCAGAGTAGTTTAAAACTGGAGTATTCTGTGTTCCCTTTAACAGTGTTCTTCCTTTATGCTAACTTCCTTAGCAGGGATCCTCCCATCATATCTCTGTGTCCCATGCACAATTAAAACTCACTCCTAACCAGCGAGTCCCTTGGCTATGGTATTTCCAGTGTGGAGAACTTTGTTAGATGTAAAACAGAGTTTCTGTTCTGAACCTCTGCAACTTGAATAGCTGAGGTACTTAACACAAGGCACAGCAGACTGGAAGGAAAGAACAACAGTGGTTTATATTTCAGGCTCAGCTAACTGATATTTTTAAGTTATTTTGATGAAGATACTAGTGCATGGTAGAATGATAGACATGTAAGTTTAAAAAAATAGTATTTAAACCCTCGTCATGTTTTCAAAACATTGGTGTTATAACGCCCCCAGAAAGTAACGCTTCTGATAAACAAAGTCAGGTTACTGGAAGAACTGACACCAACTTCTCAAATCTTTAAAAATAGAAATAACGATCTCTCTTTCCTCAGCTTGTGAAAGAAATAGATTGAGTTTGGCGAATTTATTCATTTGTATGAGCATGAGTGGGTGTGTCAAACCACCCACTTTTAATGAGGAGGAGTGAAGTAGGAAGGAAGCCTTTTGCGTCTGTTAGTTCTGCGAGTGGAAAAGTCTGCAAATGTCCTTGCATCTCTGAGCTTCAGAGCCTGGGTCCAGTCCTGTGGGAGCACTGCCTTCAGTTGCCAGATCCTCTGCCTGCTGGTTTGCAATTCCAGTGCGCCCATAGAGCAGAGGTGTGTGAGGGCCTTTTGGTACTGTCTGTATTGTCACCCGGTCATACAACATCATTGCTTCTGACTCCCCTGGGCTGACAGTTAGTCTGGAGCTTGTCATTTATCTAAACACTATGATGTGAAGAGCGTTGATCCAGGAGTGGTTCACAGGAAAAGGCCTGAAGTGAGAGAAACCAGCACTGATAAACTCGGTTTAAGAAGGAGGCTAAAAAGTGGTAATCGGGACTGTTGAACTGCCTACTCACCCCTATTTCCCAGTAAGTGGGTTTGATTCCCAAAAGCTTTGCCTGCCACAGGATAGCTAAGTGCTGAAGGAACAAACCAGTGAAATAATCACTGATGGAAGTAACCACAGGGAAATGCTGTTGAATGCCAATTTTTCAGGTACCCACGTCTACACTCTGAATGGAACTGATCCAGAAGGAGATCCCGTGACATACGGCCTGGCCTATGAAGCTGGATCAAGACGCTACTTTTCTGTTGACAAGAACGTTGGAAATGTTACGCTGATCGAGGAGCTTGACAGAGAGGTACGGTGAAATGGCACCACACTGTGTGTTTGTGGAATTTCCTTCAGTTTAATTTGATCTGTGGCTTGGAAGGACAATGCCAACTTATTTGCCCCTGAAATCTGTAATATACTCTGCAATTCTGAGACATTATACTTCACCCACTACGTGGTTTTCCAGTTGGCTTGTGCCACTGACACTGCTGTCAATTTTTTCAGCAGCTGTCTGTCCAACTTTTGCCAAAAGAGTAGTTTGCACTTTACTCCTGTCTTCCCCCACCCACACCCCATCCAGAGCAGAGGGGCAGTCACAGTCCGCTGATCCTCAGGCAAGGGACCTTCTGGTCATTAGGAAGAAGCAGAGATTTGTGCAAGCAGTGTTCTAGGACACCTCGCTACTTATATCATAGCCCTTTAGCCCATGTAACCATGTGGGTTGAAGATGTTCCCAGCAGTACTGTCCTAAAGGCAGCCTTATTCTGGGAACACAGGCATTGAATTTTCTATGCCTCTTTCACAGAGAAGTACTTGTAAACCCTTCAAAATGCTGTATACTGAGATAGAAGAATTTTGAACCAATCATGCATTTTTAGGGAGTGTTTCTTCAAAAAGGTGAGTTTTCACTAGCACTTTACAGGACAACAGAGATTCCCAGGCCAGCCATCTCTTGACAGTAGCCACAAAAAGTCCAAGGAGCCCTGTAGCTGGAGCCTCTGAGAGGTCTTCCCAGCCTCTGCTGTGATTGCTTTATGGTATTAGTTGTCACTCTCATCTACCTACTGAAACACATTTAAAACCACAGTTCCTTTTCCAATCAGGGCAAACACCATCTTGCTAACAAAGGAAATTTCTTGGTTTACAGAAAGAAGATGAAATTGAAGTTATTGTCAGTATTTCAGATGGCCTGAGTACAGTAAGTATTTAATTATGCTGTAGCTTGTCTAACTGTCCTCACGTACCTCTTCCTATTAAATTACCTTACAGGGACTAACTCATTTTACCAGAAAACATAATCTCATTAGAGTCTTACCTCCTGTTTCAAGAGCCACTGAACTCCCAGTAACTCAAGTCTTATTCCATCTCCTTGCTCAGCTATTTGGGGATAATTACAATGTATTGTGAGCTGAAAGACTGACTTAGTGGCCTGCAGAACTACAGCAGCTTCCTATGAAGTTTCCCTGTCAACTCAGTAGGTTTCATACCTAAGAAAGATCTGGAGGCTTTTTGGAGGAGTGTGTGACATTATAGTAATATTGGACACCCAGGAGCTGACCGTCCCTCCACCCCCCGCAGTGTTTCTCCAGTACGACATTAAGAAGATTTGCTTAGGCTAAGGTGGTGGGAGTTTTCTTGTCTGCTGCTGAATAAAGCTTTGATCGCGTCTAATCTTTAAGGACTTATCTGAGACATTGCACAAGCATCCAACCCTAATTCTACAAATTTCCTTGGCATTTTCAATTTATAGATGGGTGCTGTCACAGCCAGGATATTACTCTGCCAATAAGAGGACCTGGGCTTCACCACTAGAGGTGCCAAAAAAGTGAGACCTTCTTACTATCCATAGTAAGAATAGATAACTCTAGAGCAATTGTGATTGCTACAACAAATGTTTGGGAGGTGCCAGCATCCTACAGGCATAACTGCCCTGGAAACCTCTGTAAATAGGAAATAGTGGGATCATGTCCACATCTCCACTTGCAAACAACTGTGAAGTCTTTTTGGTCAAATACATTTGTTTTCTGCATTTTTAGAAAGAGAACAAAATGGATTGTTACATATTAGTAGCATGTATTTGTACATCCAAATTACACATGTTATTAACCTAGCATCATATCGAATGAGACATTAGTGAATGCTCTTGGCTATCAAGTACCAATATTTGCAGTCTTTTGTGTATTGTTTTAAAATATATCATGGTATCTTGAATGCCCTGAAGAAGAAGGAAGACTTTTGAAAATCAGCCCCAATCTGTAATTTATAAAGTACTCTGAGACTCCTTAATTAGCTTTGAGATATCTGGGTGTTCTCCACAAAGCAAATTCTTCTGGATTATGGGATTTTCTGTGTTTTCTTTTATGTGTTTGGTTTTGGTAGTGTAAAGATACTCTTACAACATAATTTTTCATTGCCTTTGACTACACCTTAATAGGCAAATGAACAGTTACGTGTTGAAAATCAGCTTGAGTCATAAGATGTTTTTCATGTTCTGCTCCAGGTTTCTGAAAAAGTGAGGATCCTTGTAATGGATGCTAATGACGAGAGCCCAGAGTTCATCAATACACCTTACATAGTCCAAGTCCCAGAGGTTGGTGAAGATCCTTTGCATGCCGGAAGTATATTTAAATAGGATGTAAAGAGGAGCTAGTATGTTTTCAGTAAAACAAACAAACAAACCAAACCAAAACAAAACAAAAAACACCCAACCCAAGATGTGCAGGACTAACTTGCATTCTTTTGGTTTAGGGTTTGGGTAGATATTTAATACTCACTGCAAACTTAAGGAATAAGTCTGTAGGTACTTAAGGTGTGCTGTTTTGTGGGAAAGTGCCAAGATGTGAGTAATTGGGAGTTTTTAGAAGTTACTTCAGTGGGAATAGGATGCACTCTGTCTTAGCTGAGATTTTCTGTAACTTTAATTTCAAAAAGCTTTTCTTCCTTGTTGTTCTCCAGTTTCCTCCATTTTTAATCTCTTCCTTCTTTTCTTTCTGCTCTTTGGTTCCCCCAATGCATTTATATTCTTTTTGCCATCACTCTCTTTTTCTGCTACCTTGCATGCCCATTTTTCACTTCTAACCACCTGGTTTTCCACTTCTTTGACTGGTAACTCTTTCTGGTCACAGAACACTCCCTCTGGCAGCAGTATCTTTAAGATTGAGGCAGTGGACAAAGACACAGGTTCTGGAGGAAGTATCACCTACTTCTTGCAGGTAAGGTATTACCTGTACCTTCAAAAATCATCTCTCATGTACTGAGATCTCAGAAATCAGGTTAAAAAATATTTTAAGGGTTGAGCCTGCTGCTAGTGTCTATAGGACCAATTTTGTACCGTACACAAGAAGTAAGTATTGACAAAATGGATATTGTCCGATTGCAAGCAGCCAAGTGCAGTCTAGCAGGCAGCAGAATGAGCTGGAGTTGCCACTCTTGCTCCCATGCTTGCCAGCAGGACTCCTCACAGGGTTCTTATTGGTCCTTTCTTTGGAGTGATGGGGAGAGCAAGTCTGACTTGTAATCTTGTATGCATATGGGATTTCTAAAGCATGAAATAGCTTTGCATGAAAAATAAAATGCACTAGAAACCCAAATGTGCACTTTGATGTAGCCGGCTGGTATGTAATTGAGACCTGAATCACTGTGAAAGGTGAGGTACTAAATGCTCTCACTGAAAGCCTTGAAACCAGCCTTTCAGTTCTTACCCACTGGTGAAGAGCAGGAAGTGCTCCATATTTAAGGCTGAATGTCTGTATTACAGACCTTCTGCATGCCAAAAGGACAACTTTTTGCATTATATCCTTCAAATTCCTTCTTCCTAGAAGCAGCTTCATGCATATTAACTGCAATTCCCCTTATTCAAGAGGCAACACAGAAAAACCCAAAGCCAATTTTTGCAATATTTACTTTGGATACAAATATGTAAACAAGTTGGAAGATATTTACATAGCACTAAAGCTAATCCTGTTAAGAGCTTGGGCATACTGTGCAAGAACACCTTGAGTGCCTTGTTGAAATTTAGTCTTGATTTCACCAATTGGGATCTATTTAAAAGAACAATATGTGCAGGATTCAATTTGGCACAGGGCTTTTTCCAGTAAGCTGATGAACTATGAAGCCAAGGGACAGCAATTTCAAACTTCTCTGTTTAGTTGATATTCTTGTGTGGCAAAAAGGATACTGAACACATGTATTTGCAGAAAAAATGTTGCCATGTCTTTTGGCACAGTCTCTGGGAATTGTCAAGTTGCACAGAAAAAAAACCCTCCAAAAGTCTGATGTAGGCAGGTGGTGATGTCTCCTGAAAAGACCAAGGTTATCCAACAGTGGCCATTGTGTAGGGATACCCAAATTGGAGGTGTCTTTATAGCTACTTCCAGTCCAGAAGAATGGAAGGAGACCTTTTTTTAGGCCTTTTTGTGGGAATCGGATGTCTTTTAGGCTTTATTTGTACATCACAAAAGTCACCAAAACAGCACTTGAGCCAGCAGAACTTTGAAACACTAAGGGATAACACCTTTTGTCTTCTTCCTTTTCCTCTCATCTTCTTTTCTGTTACTCCTCCCTACCTCTTTCCATGCAATGAACTGTGTTAACCAAGATTTAAGATTTCACAATGAAATACTAAAAGATTAAAAAAATCTACATTGCAGGTAACCGATTTATTCTGAATAATGAGAGACTTGCGGTTGGTTCATGAATTGTTCATAAACACACAGAGGTGAAATTCATCAAATACATTATTCACCCAAATCGTATCATTATTCCAGTCTATTCCCTTAGCAGATGAAATAAAAGATGAATCCCTACGGCAATCTTATTTCCATACCTATAATCTCTCACTGTTTCTTCTTTCCTTTTCTTCTAGAACATCCATGCTAATAAGTTTACAATAGACCGTCACAGTGGTGTCCTGCGCATCAAAACAGGGATCACCCTGGATTATGAGAAATCAAGAACACATTTTGTTGTCGTCGTGGCCAAGGTATAAAGCTTTTATCTGAAACAAGAGGGGTGGGATCGGGTCGGTATTTGAGTAAGACCAGTAAGCTTAAGTATAAGGGTTGCTGGAACATGAAGCATAACCTTAGGCAGCAGAGTCACTCCCTCTGTAATGTCTGGAAGCATGGGGGTAACGTGGAAAAGCGAGGGAGGAAAGGTGGCCAGTGTCTGACACTGAACAATGTCTGGAGGCATTGGAAAGTGCGTATCCCGCATCTCACTCGGGCCCCAGTGCCAGGACAGTGACGCCACGGCAGAAAGTCACCCCTATGTTTTGAGAGTCACCGAGAAGTGAAGGGTTGGTGTATGCAGCCTGGGCTCCAAGAAGCATCAGTCTTTGGGCAAGCACAGGTGCCCAGGGCATGGCCCTACCCCCACAAGGACAAAGGCAGGCAGCACGGGTCGCGGTCATTAGCCACAGGAAGACACAGCGACCCAGGGCAGCACAATTGACAACCTCCTTTTCTGAAAATATCTGTGAATGTTTATTTCTTTCATTCCCCTCCTGCCTTGTGGCAGGAACTTATTCAAATCCTTCGAATATTGCTGCACATCCCTTCTTGCCACTGTCATTCCCGGCAGTGCTGCGCCTGTGGCATGGCTGAGGATTCATAACAGGCATAAAAAGTTTATGGATGCTGAAGTCTCGTCTCTCAGGATCCTGTGGGGATCTGTCACACAGACAGACTTGCATGGGTGGAAAGAGGACTGACTTTGCTGCTACTTTTGGAGACTTTGACTTTCTCGTGTTTTATGAAAAATGTACAGATCTTTATGTATGTATTTAGCTAGGGTTCATTTGAGGAGAAGTAACAAGATTTGGCTTAAATACTGCCTTTGGGACAATAAGGAGAGAAAAAAATGAGCATGTCTTTTCCAAAAAATGGAATTTTTAGAATTAGTACAGCAGAAGACATGCTGAACAATTCACACTTATGCACCAGCATGAGTACTGACCTCCAGCCGCTGCTCTGAGGCTGAGGGTGTTAAAAGCTTCTGAAATTGCAAGTCATCTTTCTAATTGGCTCTGCTGTATCAGTAGCACAGAGTCGATTGTAGTCAAGTCCCCGGAGACTGTTTATACACTGTGGCTATCTAACCATTCTTGGCTGCACAGCTCCTCTGTGCTTTCATTTTATCACGTAAGAGTTCCCAGGAGACTTTGATCATGTGCACTGTTTAATTTCCCCCTAGAAATGCACTGCCCTTCTACTCTCTTGTGTTTATGACAAGACTGTATGTGGGATGAAAAGCTGTAGACCTTTGTCACTAACTTTTTGCATCAGTTTCTAGATTATTTTTTTTCCCCACAATAAACCCCTGAGTTCCCTCTCCCCTGTGTTGTTGATAAAAGATCATGTATGACTGCAAATATTGACACAAACACTTTTAATATATGGAATTCCTTCTGAGACACTGCAAGCTGCCTTCCTAATCAGAGAGGGAGCAGGATAAGTGAAAAAAAGAAGGGAAAAGGGCAGCAGAAAAGGGTTTCCTGGGGCTCCTGAAGGCTTATGAGGTACATCCAGTAGCATAAGCTGATTTGCAGACATGTTTCAGCAGGGGAATCTCATGATGACTTCTCTTCTAGGATGGTGGTGGGAAACTCAGGGGAGACAACAAGGTGTTTTCAGCCACAACAACCGTTACTGTCAATGTGGAGGATGTCCAGGACACTCCTCCCATGTTCATCGGGACTCCTTACTATGGCTATGTCTATGAGGATACACTCGCAGTAAGTGCTGGGTTTTGCCTGTACGAGAACACATGCAATCTTTCTCATCGCAGCCAAAATGGTCCTATGGTTTCTAGCGCAGGCCTTATTGGAAACTGGGACCTAAACTCTGATTGTTAGGTGAAATGAGCTGACCAAATGTCAGACTTGTTATTTACATCTATTGCAAGTCTGCCTTGCTGTGGCTTCCTACTGCTGTCATTAAAGTCAAAAAGGATTCTCCCGGTTATGTTGATCTAAGCCCAGACTGTGACTACGAGCTTTTTGGTAGCTGAGGCCTGCAGGAGGCCTAAGCAGGTTGCCAGTTACCTCACCTGAACACATGATGGTAGAAGCTTTTGTGTGTTCTTGTGCTGTGCGGTCTGGCAGGGCTTTTATTCTCTAGCTGATCAGTCTGCTACCAACAGCTGGTTGTGCAAGGTGTGGGGACAATTATGCCCAAATGCTCTAGACCCTCTGTGCTATCCCATGGACATCACCTGGGGAGAAATATTCCTGACATCCCCAAAATGCAGTCTGTTTTCTGCTCAGTGATGGCTAGATAGGCAGAACGGGCCAAGAAGTTCTCCCAGGCCTAAAACCCACCAGATTATCAAGCAGGTGGGGACATACGGAGGAGAACTACTTACAGGTGGGGACACTGCATTTGTTGGCATCTGTCTGTGCCTGAATATGCCACTTCATAACTCTCACGGACACAGAATCCAAGGAGCATACTGAGCTCCCGGCAGTGTCATCACCTCAGAAATGCCTAATGACATATTTGCTTAAGAAAGAGTATACAGCTTAGCAAATTAGTTTATTATATCCACCATGATGGTTTCAGCCACATATTATTCTTGAAGCTGCAAACTAATGAATTTTTTCTGAGTAGTGTCATGATATTGTGTATGGATCAGCTTTCACCCTGATACATAAGATTTAATTAGAATTTTCTTCATATGTAGGGTAAGAAATGGTATCTACTCATGAAATTACCCAACATTAGACTGTTGATGTCTTTGGCAGTGTGACTTCACACTGTTCACCTGATCTTCTCTAGAGTTTCAGGAAAGATAGTGTTACTTCTGTCCAGAACTACAAGGTACACTGCAGCCTTCCATGACTCTAGATTACAGTTCAGTGCATAGGCTGTTACATTTCAGCAGGGCAGAAAAGCAATGCTTGTGTACTTTGCAGATGTTTGGAATGAATAATATTATGTATATTGATTTATTCTGCATAGTTACATATAGATCTTGAAATAACTATCAGGTGCACACAGGAGTTAGTGTTTACTGTGGAAATGGGAGTTAATAAATGTTAATTACATCCAGCTTGAGCTCATAAGTTACACCATTATGATATTATAATGATGGAAGGCATGAATCAGTCCTTCCCAGTGTGGGTTTTGCTATTGCAATGAACGCCACAGAGGGAGACGCACTAGCTGATTTTAGTGTTGTTTACACGTTTGGTGTTAATTTTGTAAACTTGCTTCTTTCCTCCTTGGTGAAGTTGTCAGGATTTACAAGTACTCTGTCACCTTCAAAGCTACCGCACTGTTTTTTGCCCAGTAGGCAGATTTTATTGCAGCTTCCAGCATAAATGATAATAAAGACAGTTCTGTATTTCCAGTTGCTCAACAGAACTTTGGTCTTGTTTGAAAAATTCGCTCAAGGGTTGTCATGAAAATATTCCTTGTTGCCATTTGTGATTAACTGACAGTTACTTCAACCTTCCCTGGTTTTGCAGCCCCAAACAGTAACACTTCAGTTGAGAGGCCTGAATTGCACAGCCCATTGCCGCTTCGGTGAGCATTTCAGTGCTGACAATCGCCATCCCTCTGAGCTGGTAGGAGTAGTCACACAAGTAGGTGGTCTCCAGAACACAAGTTCTGTACACATGGCCCACGGCCACGTTACTTGTGCAGAAAGAACAACAGTGAAGCTTTAAGGACAATCAAATCACCATAATTTTATGCCCTAAATGTTCTGTGGGCCAAGTTGCTTTGTGATCTCTGCTTTTGCTGCCTGTCTGAACTTAATTAGTAGGACAAAAATGGCCTGGTGCCCCCTCAGCAGCTGCCTGTGTCTCTGCACACTGTGCGGCCATGGGGCAGGCAGCGACACAGCAGCTACTGGAGGAACTTTTGGTAGTCACCCACACTAAAGCACATTGCTTACTCTAAATCCTCTGTCCAAGTCTGTGCCTCAAGGCAGGTGTCCCTGACTTTGGCTTCCGACTGCTGCTGAGCCAGCCAGCCCCTGGAGCTAAGGCAGCGGTGGCCACAGGGGGTCTGTGGCCATTTCACGCCCATGCCATTGTCACTGCCCCAGCAGTGGGCCCAGAGCAGCAGTTGGGAGCATAGCAGTGCTCCCATTTGTCCTCTGCTGCTCACCAAAGCTGAGCTGGAAAAAGGGACAAGAGGACTGGGCACTGGGCAAGCTGGCACCGGTGTCTTGGCAGATAAGAAGCCCCAGCCCTCCCAGGGCAGCTGAGGCCCACGCACCAAAGCAGGGTGCTCTGCTATCACTGCAGGCAGCAGGATGGCACTGGAAGCAGGCTGCTGGGGGCAGGTCACCCAGCAGATCCATAGGGAATGAGCAGCAATGGGTGTGCCCCACTTTGTATGGAGGTACAGTGCATGGACTGCAACATCAGTGGGGACAACTGAAACTGCCCATGTATGAACAACATGGAGTTTGTCCGAGGAGGAGTGCTCAGCTCCTGTTCTGCAAAGCCAAGCACTGATTTTTTTCCTGAGTGGGAGTCAATAGCCCTTGCTATGTTGCCCATAAAGCATATGCAAAAGCACCCCATCTCCCACACACACCTCACAGCAGATCTACAGGAGCTCAGTTTCATAGAATCACAGAATGGTTTGGGCTGGAAGGAACCCCAAAGGTCACCTAGTTCCAACCCCCCTGCCATGGTCAGGGACACCTTCCACTAGACCAGGTTGCTCAAATCCTTATCCAGCCTGGCCTTGAACACTTCCAGGGATGGGGCATCCACAGCTTCTCTGGGCAACCTGTTCCAGTGCCTCACCACCCTCTCCAGGGAGAATTACTTCCTGATATCCAATATAAATCTCCCCACTTCCAATTTAAACCCGTTACCCCTTGTCCTGTCACTACAGGCCCTTGTAAAAAGTCACCCCCACAGCTTTCTTCTAGGCCCCCTTCAGGTACTGGAAGGCTGCAATAAAGTCTCCATGGAATCTTCTCTTTTCCAGGCTGAACAAGCCCAATTCCCTCAGCCTTTCTCTCATCCTGGTTTATTAATGCACAGTTGCAATTTCACCGCTCTTTGATCTTAGCACACAGAATGTGATTTCCCATTTGTCCCCAGGGCTCTGAGGTCCTTACTGTTGTCGCTCTTGATGGAGACAGAGGAAAGCCTAACAGTATTCATTACTGCATCGTGAATGGTGAGTAGACTTCTCTTGTACGAAATCTGAAGGGCGGTTTAAACTAGATCTGACATTAAATTGGAATGGGATATGTTAGAGTTTAATAAAGCTGAGACACTCTCATGAAATAATGTGAGGTATCTCAAAGAACGCCATGATCTATCAGAGAACAGCCTAGATAGGATTCACTGAGTTTCAGTATCTGCTTCACAGAACTAGGCTTGGAGTTGCTAATGTGGCTGATTTGTTAGGCATCAGCAGCCTGCTAGTCACTTCAGAAAGCATAAAGGAAAATGCATTCACTGCTACTGAGCATCTCTATCCTTGAATCTGGGAGGTGAGAGAATGTGTCGGGAGATCCAGACATAGTATTTAGAGGGATATTTTTATTAATATGATGATTAAAGTGGCTAAACTGCCAAACCTCTGATTTCTTGGAAAAAAATTATATTTACCAGTAAAGAGACACTGGCTGTACACCGCACTGGAAGAAAAGTAGTTATTATCAGAAGGTTAATGCTTTTCATCAGCTGTTCTAAGAGTGTCTGTCACATGTCTTTTAATAACATAAATGTGAGACTTAGCTGAAACGATGATTCATTAGCTGGTGAAGGGAACGACTTAGCTCAATTAAACTCCAAGCTACAACTTTAGTTTTGTTTGGTTCTCTCTTTCTCCAAATCATGACTTCCGTAGCAACTGGGCACCCCACCTCCCAGGTGTGAGAGATCCCAACATTTCATAAAGGGAATAGGAGGTGTAGCTGCAGAGCTATGCAGCAAGTTCTTCATTGTGTTACGTGATCTAAACAGCAAGGTCTAGAGAGGACAGAGAGGGTTCTGCCTTGATGTGGGATGGGACCCTTGCTGAGGTTCCTTCTCCTCAATGCAAGGGAATATATAGAAGAGGGTAAAAGAAAGGTAGAAACATTGAGGAGGAAAAAAAGAAAGGTTGCAGAATAGAATAGATGGAAAATGAGAAAAGGTAAGAAGAAAGGTGTAAAATGAGGAGTCAAAACAAATAATTGGGATGAAAATATGCTAGACAAGGGAGAAATTGAGTAAGGAAAATAAGCAAAGACATATGAAGCAGGGAAAATGCCAAAGGCAAATAGGATTAATGAGGAAAGATATTAGATTTCCAAAGAATATAGAGAAGAACCAAAAAGGTGCTATAGGATAAAAAAGGTAACTGATTAGTAAAGAGTGGAAAATGAAGATGGAAGGGGATGACAGATAAGTAGCACAAAATACAACTTAATGGAGAGCAGGCTATCCTTATACACGTTCGCACAGGATTTTGTTAGCATGAAATAGAAAAGGGGGGAAGGGAATATGCTTTTAGTGCATAGAAAGTTGAAGAAATAGATGAAGAACAAATGAGTACAGCAGGTTTCTGCCCCTGTGCCTCGGACCCTGGCATTACTCTTGACAAGCCATAATTCAAATACTTGCAGCCTGGGTTCTCAAAGGGCAAAAAAATACTTACAGCAAATAGGAAATTATTCATTCTTTATAAGTATTTATCCAGGGGCTGTGGAATGATTTTAGAAAATACTCCAGTCCTCTGATCATGTACAAAGGAACACATAATGATACACACTCTGAGTCACCAGGTTCCCTGCGATAACCAGGCAATAACATGAAGTATGGTGGCTTGAAATCACCATTGACTTCAGCTTCTTCGCAGTCAGGATCTACTTTCCAGGCTAATGTATCTTAATAATTGACCATTATATGAGTCGATATCTGTTCAATGTTGTGTCTAGTGTACTTTAATGAAGTTGCAGTTATTGCAGGTATTAGCAAAATGGGATACTATCAGGTGGTTTAAAAATCAGCATTCAAATTGAGTTAGAGAAAAAGAAAAATGACTGGGCTTTCAGGTCATCATCCCTTATTTCTGAAGGCTTCAACACCTTCATTGTGAGGGTTTTCCTCTCTTTTCCTTTCAGTGGCAGGCTCTGCCACAAAGCATGGGTTTTGGCCAGTCCTGTACATGAGTTAGCATGCAGGGATGCCCGTAGCCCCTCAGCAGAGCCGGGCAGAGTCCCCCGAGCTGCCTGCTGGTCCCCTGCCTGGGCACCAGCCTGCTTTTGGCCCTGATGGCGAGATGGGTGCAGACATTGAGATGGACACAGGTGCTTCTCTGCAAGCTGGCATTTGCTTCAGCACAAATCCACCAGGTCTCAAGGGACTGTGGCCCTGTAACTGATCTTCTGTTTGGATCAATGGAAGTTAGGTTGGCGACAGCAAAGTCTGCCTGCAGCCCTGTCCTGCCTGTGTCAGACTCTGCCTCAAAGCAAAAAGCCTAGGTTTTATCCCAGATCCTCCCAAATCCCCTTTTTTTCAGGATAGCCTTTCAAGAGGCTGAGTTTTTAACAACTGAATGTCTAAGGCCAGAAGTTTTTTCTCCAGGGATGCTGTCTGCAGAATGAGTGACTGTCTGTCTTTCAGACAGATTGTCAGACTTCTCACCTTAGATGGTATTAGTGGGAGAAATGTTCTTGTTTCTCAGAGACTTAATTATGTATTTGCTAATTAAAAGGAAGGATGTCTATTTTTGTCTAAACCAGCATACAAAGAAGATGGCATAACAGAAATGAATGCTAAATTTGCATGCCTGATTGCTGAGCCTTGAAGGGAACCTGACCAGGGTGTGAAGAGGAAAGTGAGGGCAGCTACCCATAGGGGCAAATCTCCACTGAGCTGTTCCTAGGAGAGGAAACCCTTTT
Organism: Eurypyga helias; assembly: GCF_000690775.1. Lineage (NCBI taxonomy): Eukaryota > Metazoa > Chordata > Aves > Eurypygiformes > Eurypygidae > Eurypyga > Eurypyga helias. Next base: position 27,606 of record NW_010239509.1, on the reverse strand, counting down.
TGGCCCTCGTCTGTGTTTTCATCTCACTGTGACCAGGCATAGAAATGCTTCATTTTTGAAAAGCGGCTTGAGGTCTACTAATAGATATGGATACACGTATGAACACAGAAATGCTTAATGAAGTATGTGGTTGATTGCTCATTCTTGTTCAGAAAAAGGAAGCATGGCATATAACTAGAGCATCTTGTTTATATTGCAGGAAGCGAAGGTTCATTCGAAATCAACAACACAACTGGAGCCATTTCTGTTATAAAAAGCCCAAACCAGCTCAAGAAAGAAGTGTATGAACTAAAAGTTCAGGTATGTTCTGTGGCCACTTGAAGACTGTTGGTGTTAAATGCTATGAGTAGGCATGATTATATAAAATAGCTCAATTTATAGCTGACTTTATCTGTTTTAGAAACTACCTCCTATATTTGAGCAGCGTGCCAGATAGTATAAAATAAACTGCGTTTGTTCCTTGAGATATGTCTCAAATTACTTCATTCAAATGAAGTCATCTTCTCCTAATTTCATCTCTGAGTCTAGAGAATCAACATCCTTTATATTATGAAGATAGCTGTACTCTGTGGGTTTGGATTTTATTGCTAAACTGGGAATTCATGTCATGTAATCTCTATGTGATGATATAGGTGACTGTCAAGTCTATGATTAGTAATAGGACTGGGGTAGATCATGCAATGTCATGTCTCCACTCCTGAAGCATTGATCAGCCACATACAATACATGCTAACCCGTTGATGAGCTAGTATCAGTGTGACAGGCTGCATTATTATAAGCAGTTTCTAAAGACGAAGAGTTTAGAAATGTAGAGTTAAACTGGGAAGATGACTTCAGCAAATGCATATTGCAACCACAACAGTTTGTCATGGTAGGGGCAATGTTGTCTAAAGGCAGCTTTGAGGTGCTGCACACTGCCGGAACCACTGTAGCATCCCCAAGGGCACTTGCTTGCTAGTGGACTCAAGGACCTTGGTGAAACTGGGAGATCATGGAGTTCCTCTTGTCTAAGTTAAACTCAGGCAACATTTCTTCCTCTGATCTCTCTGGTTTACTTCAGTCTGCTAGTGCTTCCCAGATATAGGATTAGTTAAGCCCTTGGAAGCTTTTCTGATCCCCTAGTTATATCTGTGGTGACCTGGAGCTTGTGCAGGCTACAAAATCTGCCTAAGAAACCAAAAGGGTGTTGTATTACACAGCATAGGTAGTAATAGGCACCTTGGTCACCAGACTAGCATCTTCAGAGAAACTTAGCAGTCTAGTGCCTTTGGTTTTGAGCCCTTTGAGCAAAAAAGCATGTTAGATATAGCTGTTTTGTTACAAAATCACCAGCTGGAGTTTCTGTCCTGACAGAAGAAATGTCTTAGGTTCAATCCAGTGAAGCAAGCTGCATGTTGCAATTGTTGAAACCCAGAGAGATTCGATCTTTTCAGTTCAGAAAAATGCCAACTAGGTTTGCGTGTCTGCCTAAACTATGTCGTTTAAATTAAACCCATCTAGACAGCAAAACAGAATTGTAAATCAGAGATGAAGTCTCAAAAAAAAAAAAAAACCCACATAAAGAAGTGTGTCATTTTTCTTTTCCAAATGTCTGTCTAATATATTTGTGGTATGCAAGTAGCATTTTTCTCAGAGTTTTCAAGGCTGTGGTCCTTGCAGCAATGTGAAAATCAACTACCTGTGCTACCACAGCAAATTTAAAGATTGTCTTCCTTTTCTATTCTGTCAACACTTTAGGCAAGCAATTATCTTGCCTTTATTAGATTATCTGTCTTCAGAGAACTGTTTTCACCTGGGGTGAGTTACTAAGCTCACAAAATGAGGAGGAGAGTTTTTTCACTGGGGCTTTATTGGGACTGGTTTATTACCATAATCTTCTAATCATCATAAACTTCAGTGTGAAATGGACTGAGATTTCTAGAGAAGTGTAAGGCTGTGATCTTCTCATAAGTTAGTGTGTTAGGGTGATTTGTACATGCAGAATTATGCCTGAATATGGAACTGAGGAAAGAGAGGATACCCTCATCACTCTTCTCTCCCTTCTGCCTGCTGCAGGCATCGGAAGTCAGTCAGGAAGGTGACATCTCAGTGTACGCTTTTGCCATGGTGACTATACGAGTGGTTGACCTCAACAATCATCCACCAACGTTCTACGGAGAAAATGGTCCCCAGAACAGATTTGAATTGACCATGTACGAGCACCCCCCAGAAGGTGAAATCTTGAGAGGATTGAAGATTACAGTGAATGATTCAGATCAGGTAAATGGAATCTATGTGGACTTTCAGTATTCCTGCCCTGTATTCTCAGAGACTAGAAAGAGCTCTCAGATGAGATGTCGTATTAGAAACTCAGCTATTTCACTTGCATACCCCAAAAGCCTAGGGCAAAGTAGTTGTAGGGTCCATTACCACAGAGAGTTTGGACTCAAAAGTATACTTAGTCTGTCATACACTGTTATGTCAACGGTAGTCCTAAAACTGCAGCCCAGTCCTTGTGGCGACTGAAGCTGAACGGTCCTTATGAACTCCCCTAACTACTGGTTACATTTGGTTGTTGTCAGTCTAATGTCCAAGAATGTATCCCCTTTGGAAAGTTACTTAGACTTTCCAATCACTTGTAGTAACTTCAAGGGCAATTGCTGTCTGTATCTTCTCAGCCCCTGCTGGAAGCAATACAGTCCGTACCCTTACATTGGTTTTATTACAATATATTATCCTTCTGGCCCTTGTGTGACATCCAAAGTCTGCAGTGCATGCTTGGACAAATCATTCCCACTGGAGTGATACTTTTAGGTAACCTTAAAAATTATGCCAGAGCCAAACTAACTCTAACCAGATAAAGGAAAGGGAAAGAAGAGTCCACCCTTCTCAGCCTGCTATCTAACTGACCTGTGAATGCCCATAGATACTATGGTGATGGTTGCTATAGGGATCCCTAGCTAAATACTGTATGAATGGCATCCATCTGACTTAGCCTGAGGTTAGGTAGTGACAAGAGAAAAGCTTAATGCATCTGAGAACTGTATTACTATTGGAAAGAGCGCTCTTATATAACTGTGCTCAGTATTGTGCTGTTTTGACTGTATTGTACTCTATCAAACCCACCAGCTTCTTCCCCCTCCCTCCTGCTGCTCTGCAGCAAGCAGATAAATCACTGCTTTCAGAGCAGCACTACGTCTATCCTGCTATTGTCACAGGGGATGTTGCTGCAGAAGGAAAAACCCAAAATCCATCTCTTCTATTTAGAGACAAAATATATATGTACCGTAGGTAGGCTGACAAAATATTCAGGCTGCAAGTTAGGCTATAAAATAAGCAGAAAACATTGCTAAATACACTGTATGGTTTTCTTGAGAAGCTTCCTGGTACAGTGGCACAGAATGCAATGTTCTCCCTTCCGCACAAGAGGACTGTATATAGAGGAAAATCAAACATATATCTGTCTGTGTCACGGCCATTACTGACTCTTTCATCTGGGGGAGTGTGGGGTACAGGTGAGGAGGACGAAGCTGTGGGCAAGGTCTGGTTTAGGCCTACAGTTTGACAGAGATGTCATCTTTATATGCCAAAACATTATGCAGAAATTTCTCCCACAGCCCTATTTATCCGACAGACACAGCTTAGGGCTCAGTCATGTACGGTCGCAAGTGCAGAGGACTTTGCATGGTCAGACAGTCCACTTTCCCCATCAGCACTATTTTCCCTAGTCCAGCAGCTCTGACTTTGTGTGTTTGGCTTTACTACCCAGCAAAAGAGAGCCTGTTGTCATTTCTGTAGCTGATGGGGGCGGGTTATATGGCCAAACAAGGCAGACCACTGAGTTTGGATCCAAGATCACTCTGTTTCCCTTGGGGGACTGCTGGTGAATACTTCTCCTCTTGACATGAGCTAGGGTTGGAGCAAGCACTGCTCATAACAAGCCCTCCAGGGATACAACTGAACGTAGAGTTGTCTTGTTTGAAAGTTATTATTAAAAATTCTTCTCCCCAAGATTCATGCAAGGGGGAGAACATGGTACCTGCCAGGCAGTGAATCTGGCTGGTTTATCACACTGTAAACATGACATCATTTGAGAAATTGCTGAACTCAGAGAGTTGGTGAAGTGGGGTCAGCTCATTTTCCCACCTCCCCTGTAGGGCAGAATTATGAGAATCCACATTTCAGCTTTTCTTCCATGCTCCAGTTTGCTTTAAAAGAATTGGTCTGGCCAACTGGCTCTGGCTTACTCTTCCCAACTCGCACACAAGTGGTAATAACCTTTTAGATACTGCTTGCTTCCCGTGTCCTCTCTGGCTAGAAGGTTTATCTATATTATGGGATTTGGCTTCTCACTTCACCTGGAGTTGTCAAATGTATGTCAGATTTTATTCTGCACAAGTGGAGTTCCTCTCTCCCCCCAAGCGCATCAACTTCTGAAAGGTTTAGTGGCTGTAACTCTGCTAGCTTATTCCATCCAGAGCAAACTGTGGAGTATCACCTCTGTTTGGAAATTGCATGTCTTCGGGTCTCTGCATCATCATCCCACGATATGAGCTCTTAGGACACAGGCTGGGTTTTTGCGGGGTCCATTGCCCTGACTTGGGCAGTTCAAATGTCCTTCCTTGGCAGGAAACAGGAGGAAGCAGGCCTTGCCTGTCCAAGCGCACATGGTGTCATCTCTGTCACCTGCACTAGCTCACAGTGAGTGGCACGAAGCCCAAGGCTGCTTGCCACAACAGTCCCCCTCTTAGCCAGTCCTGCTGCAGCATTTTTCCATTATGACTGAAAGAATAACCGAGCTTGTCAATCTATTTTAAGAAAAGCTTTGTCCGTCTTGTGACCAGGGCTGGAGGGATTATATAACTAAGCTTCTTAGCAGTCTCTTGCCCAGGGTTTGGAGAGCAGAGGGCTCTAAGCAGTAAGACTCATTCTAATTTTATACAGTGTGAAGAAATGGAGCCAATCTACGCTGTGAGAAATCCATCATTCACTGAAAACAATGCCATGTCTGCTTTTATTCACAGGGAGCCAATGCTAAATTCAACCTCCGTCTTGTGGGACCTGGTGGCATCTTCCGAGTGGTTCCCCAAACTGTCCTCAATGAGGCTCAGGTTACAATAATCGTGGAAAATTCTGCTGCTATTGACTATGAAAAATTCAAGGTGTTAACTTTCAAGGTACTTCTGCTTCCCGGGTCCTCTCTCCCTGTGTATATGATATGTGTATGATGGCTTATGTATCCGACAGGATTTAGATCCCTGATCCACCTAGAGCTGTCTGATGCATTGTCAGGACATTATATTCCATGTTAGAGAGACTCATTTCTGCCTCTGGTTCATCAACTTCCAAAGGTTTAATGGATGCACCTGCGTACTAATTTAGTCCAGTCAGTGCAAAATGTTGAGTATTATCTCTCTGTGGAAACTGCATGTGTTGGTGGCTCTGAGTCATTCCAGACTGAATCCTAGGGGTGTTATTTCTGCTCTTATAATGATAAACTCGCAGGGTGAAATCCTAATTTCTCTGGAGTCAGAACTTTGCCTGCTTAGCCCTACGTAATTAGGTTCATGATCATGCTTTTGAATGTTGGCAGGCTGCAGACACCAGCTGACTGGCAGATGATTTCCCAAAATTGGTCACTGCCCTTTGTTAGAGTGTATCTGTCTATATGGCCTTTTGCAGACTGACCTGAGGCTGTCTCACCCACGCTCTAAACCAGCCGTACAAGAACCAGCTTTCATCCAAAAGCTGGACCCTTGCATTAGCACCTTCTCTGATGGATTCACTGGCTCGCCAACAAGATAGTTAAGTAGTCTGGTTTTGTGTCAGCTGCCTCAGAACATGAGTACAGGTGATTGAGTTCTGACTGCAAAGAATGACATAGACAATCCCTGTAATCTTAAACAAAACAAATGCCAAAACTATCTGAGTATTATGTGCTAGTTCTAGTTTTGTTCACGAAGTGGCATTTTTTGCACGGTCCAGAAGCCTACTTCCTGGATTTTTTTCTCACCCTTGCTACATGGTTTGCTTTGTGTCCTTAGCAAGTCATTTCACTGCAGTATGCTTCACATCTCCTCTTGCAGTGTTCTGTAGTCATTTTGAGCTTCATAAGTTATAGATGGCACAAAAATATGAGCCATCATTACTGTATTAAAATGGAAGATTCTGAAAGAGCTATAAAATGCTACTGAAACTAATTATTATAAGTGTACATTTATTCAGGTTAAACTACCAAAAGACCAGTAAAGAAGTTACACATGGCCTACTCATGAATACTAATAGGAATCGAAGTAGTTAATGTGATTGCCATGAACACTGGAAGAATTAATTACCAGGAAAAAGGATATATATTTTTTTTAGCTTAAGCAGTTATTCACTGGTGGTTTTTTTTGATGATGAAATTATTTCTACTGGAGAAAGACCATAAGGCTTTGCTAAAAAAGCAGAGCCTTTGTCTAGTTTCCAAATGAAGAAGGTGCAGCTGGAGGATATGGTAGTAATATATGACAGCAAATACTTGATAAAGACCTCATTGCTCTCTCCATTTCCCTGAAAAGTTCAAATTGCTTCCTACCCAGTTTTAATTGCCAATGTAGTCATTCTGGTTAGAATTTTGGATGAAATATATTCTTATTTCTTTTTTAACATGTATCCCACAGAAGCTTTGAGAAGCTATTTTCAGGGTTTGGGTTTGGTTGGTTGGGGTTTTTTTTTGGTTTTTTGTTTTGTTTTGGGTTTGGGGTTTTTTTGGTGGTGGTGGTTTTTTGTTTGGTCTTTTTTTTTTCTTTTTCTGTAAGCAATGGTCCCTCTTCTCTGGTTTGTTAGTGGACAGTAAAATGCCAGAGAGGAATTAAAGCCAATTTGACTGGAAGGTGTACTGGAAAACTACCTGAAGCAAAGGCTACTACAGAAAATCTATCTTCTATTTAGGGCTGGCTCTTAAATGTATCTGGTAGTCATGACCTCCTTCGTTTTCAGCTGTCCAAGAGCTAGAGTGGGTGGGTTTCCCAAGGCATGGCAGATGTGGTAATTCATTCCCCTCCAGCCTGGCCTCTTAGATCTCAAGTCCCCCTGCCACAGGGGCCAGATATTGCTGTCCCACCTTGCCATGGGCTGAAATGCTTTGGGGCCCAAACCACCTGCCTCCATCTCCTTCAGCTTGGAGCACATCCTGCCTTGAAAGGAGCCTGGACCTACCCCTCACATTCTGCAGGTGCTCACATCTCCTGCAGACCAGGCCTGGATGAGGCTGCAATTATCTTCAGTTTCCAAAATCAAACTCTGTTCTAAAAAATTTACCCACGACTTTTAAGACTGCATCTGAGTTTGTTCTTGTGGTGCTTGTGTTAATTGTTGATATGTAGTCCTGTGAAGTAATAGTTTTATGCTATTTTTTTCCCTCTCTGCATAAAAAAAAACAACACATCTCTGCGTAAGACATTGCAGGCAAGTAAGCTGACAAAAATTCCTCCCTGACATAGTTGGACTATGGCTGCTAAAAGGAGAGGGAGTAAAAAATGAGTGTAGAAAACAAGGTAAAAATGCTAAGCTCTCATAAGGTATTCTAAGATGGGCTGATTCCAGCAGCAAATATTATTTCACTGCAGATGTTATAATTTAGTTATAGATCCGCATGAACGATAAGCAATAATATTTTATCTCTGTGCTACTTTAGGAGCTGAGATTGCTTATGAGCAGGTTTTTGCTGATGTCTGTATGACTGTCCCTTCGAAAATTTTTTTCTGTAACACCATCCAAGACTCCCAAACACAGAAGTTGGCAGGGAGACACAGTGCCCAAACTCCCTTTTTAGAGCAGATGTGTCCTGTAGTAATTACAAGTGATTTTTCAAGATTAATTTCTTCAAGAACCCTTTCGCTGTTTATTTCCAGATATTATAAATGTTCACACAGCAGGAACAGCTCCAGGAGATGATACTGAGATAGCCTTTTCCCTGTCTAGTCAAACTGCTCTCCACTGTCCCCCAAACCCTGTCACCTCTAGGTGACACAAACTTCTCTGCATCTAGCAGGGCAAGGACCGGAGGACAAAGGATGCTGTGGAAGCCCTGCTCCACTTTCCAAAACTTGAAACTCTCTTAGGCATTCACCCTCTTTGACGGAGCTCCTGGGACATATGTCTACTGGGAACTAAAACCCACACAGCTGGAGTTTTCAGCTGAGTCTCTCATATCTCAGTTAAATGTCCTGCTTGCTAGTCTATCAGTGAGGTTCTCAGTAGGTTCCTAGAGCCCTCCTGCTCTGTGTTAACTAGGTCTCTGCCCAACCATGAAAACCACATGGTTGACCATTGGTCATTTTGTTAGTCATTTGGGTTCAGTCCCTCAGAGCCCAGGACTGGTGCTATTCCTAGTGCTGATTCTGTGCAATGCAGCCACCTGTCAGGGACCAGGCACCTGGGCCCAAGGTGGTGAAAAGCTCGGTCTCTCTCAGTAGATGCTGCTGAAACGGCTCTTTCCTGCTCAGTCGTGCACCATCTGAGCAATAGGCATGCTGCTCTACCCGCTTAGGCTTCCTACTGACATTCCTCTAATCTACTGAGGAGCATTCAGAGACACAGCAGAAACACTGCTGCTATTTTGTGTAAGATTAAGATAGAAAACATTCGGTGCTAAGTAGCTGAAGTCCTGTGGAAAAGTGCTTATCTGAGGCTTTGGAGGTGACTCACCAAATACTTGCTCCGATCTGCTCTCAAGTGGGATCTGAGAGCTCCCCGCTGCCTCCTGAGAGCTGCCATGCACCAGACGCCTGGGTTATCCTCTTCCCTCTCTGTGCTGGCTGCTCTTCCCTGCCCCAGTTAGCCATGCATTAAGGGGCAATGTGAGAAAACAACTTGCTGCCCCAGCAGTGCCATCCCTCAGCTGGGGCATGAGATGGGCAGGCACTAGTGTCAAGCTCTGCTGACAGCCAGCCAGAGCATCCATGCTACTGGCTTCTCCCCATCCCTGTCTTGCTGTATATGGTTGTCTGCCCTCCTAAATGGGAAGAGTTATGAGAATGTGTTACACCAGAGCTTTCTGTTCTTCCCCAGAGACGGTGAGGCAATTCAAAATTCCCAGTGGATATCTGGTAAAGTCCCAATCAACATGAGGCAGCGAGACTAGAATCCCAAGAATCCTGGTGGTAGGAATTCTCACAAACTTTGTGAAGTGGAATTCTGCTGTACGTGCCTGATCCCTGATCGTCCTGCATTTGGGGAAGGGGTACTACTGCATCTCTTTACCCTGTTTGGTGCAGTTTATTGCCCTGACTTCTTTCCTGATGAAGAATTTATGCTGCTTCTGCAAAGGATCATGATTAATTTTATGTGATTATTCAAAATTATTCAGCGTTCATGTCTTCCTAAGTTCTAGGAGCTGCAGAGGGATGGGTGTTTGCTTACTTCTGTTACGGTTTTTCTAGCTGTGTTTCTTAGTTGTGACCAATCACGTCACGTGAAGTCTGATATGTGTACACAGGTTTGAAGTCCTTTTTCCCACAGTTTGATTGCCCATTGCGAGCATGCACTAACAAGCCTAGGCTGCACACTGACCTAGTTCATCATCTGCCTGGTTTTGAGCTGTCTGGTCCAACCGGGCTAAAATGCACCAATGTGCCATGAATAGAAGAAAGAAACTCCTTTAAGAAGTAATAATTATCTGTTTTACAGTATTTTCCTGGTTTTTCTCTCCTCAGCTTCTTGCAATAGAGGTGAACACACCAGAGAAATTCAGCTCGACAGCTGACGTGGTGATACGTTTGCTGGATACCAATGACAATGTCCCGAAGTTCACCTCCGACTACTACATTGCCAGGGTCCCCGAGAACTCCCCGGGGGGCTCAAATGTAGTTGCTGTTACAGTGAGTTTCATCCATCTCTTAAGAAATGCTCTCTTTTCTAGGTGTCTGTGAAGACAGTTCAAGTACCTTAAAATTAGTGGACAGAGGCGAGTAAGCAAATCTTACTTGCCATTCAGCTTCTGAACTGAAAAAATACAGTTTTTCACTTCTGAAATAAATAAAGTTTAAGCAATTATGTTTCAGAACAAGTTTACTCTTCTATTCAGTCAAAGGCCAGCTGCTTTTAAGACAAATCAGATGATCTGTGAGTACTAAGAAAGCCTCAGTCAAATCAGTGTCCAGCAGGAAGGTTCAGTTATGACTAAGTGGAATTGGATTTAGTGGATTTGCTTGCTTAAGTACAAGTAAAAAGAAAACAAAATGGCTGCTTAGTAGGTATTAGTCTCCTCCTCCTGGGAGGAATCTGGCTGCTAAATGCATAATTAGACAGTTCATGAAGGTGAGAATATAATGTTAAAATGCTTAGAGCTGGGAAAGAAAGATCCCTACAGAAGTATCTTCTCACAGTGGGAAAAAAATATGGCTATAGATTTTCCAGTATCTCACATTTTCATAGAAAGAAAGTCAGGGTATTACATGTGCCCTCCATGCAGGAGAAGCATTTCCAACCATTGGTGTGAGCTGTATCTCCTTAATGCAGCTGCTAGGACTGGAAACGGATCTCACATTGCAAAGCAGAGAAAGCTCCTGGCCATGTGGGGCTCGGTGGGTGATGCAAGTCACCTTGCAGGGGCCGCACCGTAAGGATGAGGGAGACGGGTTGCCAGACATCTCCAGCAGAGCCTGGCTGCAAATAAGGAAGAAAATTAAATAATCAGAATAGTGAAGTGCTGAAGGCAAATTTTAGGGATGGAAGGAGAAGTGGACCATAAACAACACAGAAAAGGTTATTAGAGGAGACTAATAGAAAAGATGTAGGAAACAGACTCGCAATCTCACTATCTCTGCAGCAAGAGGAATAAAAAAAATCTAGGAGGTGAACAGTAAAAAAAAGAAATTTTTAAAAAGTTTGCAAAGGCATCATTCTGAGCCAAGGTGCACAGGACAGCGTGGCTGAGGAGTCCGTGTAAAATTTAGTGTCATGTGCTGTCAGCTCAGAGCTTGAACCCGGATTCACATATATACCTGACAAACTGAGACACTCCAGGCACTCAGGGTGACAATTCTGGCAGAAGTCCCAGGTGTGCAAATGTTTTAGGAAAAGTTAGGCAGTCCTAAAGTAGACTGCGATCAAGATTATGGTGAAAGAATCTGACAAGCTCATGTCAAAGAACCAAAAAACACTGACCAGCAGGGCTGCAGCTGTGTTCTGTTAACCATGCAGGAGTGGTTTGGCTTGGAAGGGACCTTACAGACCATCTAGTTTCAACCCTCCTGCCACAGGCAGGGATACTTTCCACTAGGTCAGGTTGCTCAAAGCCTGGCCTTGAGCACTTCTAATCAAAGACATTGTTCCAGAGTTCAATATTTAAGCAGGAAGATAAATGAATCAATCGCTGCCGCCGTGAATTTTGATGGCTAGCTACAACAGGATAATATCGCACCTCCTCAGAGCTATCAGAGAACCAGGAGCTTATGGAAAGAGTTGTTACCAAATCGATAGCTTTCCTGATCCTGAGCTAAGGGAGGAAGCCAGCAACAGTCTGGAAAAAGATGGTTTCTGGTGTAGTATCTGCATTACTAAAAGTCATACAGGCACAAGATTAAAATCTAAACAAAGATGAAATATTGTGTATAGATTGAAACGTTTGTTATGCATTACTTTAAATTGAATCAATTAAATAAGCAGAGGCTTAAAAAAATACTCTATTTAAAGTAAATAATTTTGTTCAGGGAATACACATTAATATTTAACTGGTAATTAGGAAGGCTTGAGAGTGGGCAGTTTGTTTGCGTCACTGAGATGAGGTTCATCCCTGCCAAAGGCAGGGAGACTTAAATATCAATAGATGGGGCCATCTAGTGGCTTTCTCCCTGCCAGAGCCTCTGGCACCAGCCTGGCCAGGGGACAGCAGCGTCCTAGCACCTTCCTAGGACAGCCTTATGATAGATTTTGCAGTTTTCTAAGTGCCCATTTGTTTATGTGATTTCCCTTTAAAAATATGATGTCAACAAAGAGGGAAAAGCATTTGGGGTTTTGCATGGCTTGTTGTTAAAAGAAAACTGAAACGTTTCTTTTTGCAATTTAGTAAAATATGACTCATTTTATTTTCTTAAGGCTACAGATCCAGATTCAGGGCTCTGGGGAGAAGTCAAGTACTCTATCTATGGAACAGGAGCAGATCTGTAAGTAAAAAAAAAAAAAAACCCAACAAACACACAAAACAAAAAAAAACCAACGCATGCTACATAACCTCTAAGCAGAGTTTTAAGCAGAGATTTTAAATATTTTTTTTTTAAAAAAAGAACAGGCTCTTGACCTGCTCATTTCCAAGGACATTTATGCTATGTTCTTTGTAAATTCTGTGAGAACAACAACAGGAAAACTAATGTGATCATTAAGCATCTGCTTCATGAACCCATGGAACTTTACCCGCAAGCCCCCAAAGAGACATAAGGCAGCTGAAGTACCAGTCTGCAGGATCTGTTCAATCACCATTTGAGAAACACTTGTAAGAGAAAGAGGAGGTTTTGGTCTAGTTGTGAAAAGTCAGTTCTGGGGGAAAAAAACAATCCCTTGCTCTTTCCCCTTCCCTTTCCCTATAGCTGTACAGATCGTTCAGTTTCAATTGTTGTCAAAATAAATCAAGGCAGCAAGACTTCAAGAATATAAACCGTAGCTTTGGATGCTAGCTGCATTGGGTGTTCAGAGTGGTTTGTATATTTATACCTAATGGTCCTGCATCAGAGAAGAAGGGAACCTGATGCTTACTTGATTTTGTAATGAAGCTTAGCTCCCTCTCCCTGTCTTTGAGGACAGTGCTGTGGTAAGAACATCCTGAAACACTGATTTCTCCCAGTGCCCCAGCAGTTGGCCCATTGGCTGGGGCTCCCAGCCGTGGCTGGCATCACTGGCCATCATAGATACTGCTGCTGAAACCTGCAGCTCCTGGACACCGTGGGGCCGCAGGGCAGAATACTGGAAATGAATGAGCTTTTCAGGTGCTCATCCCCAGAATCCATTTTTCCCCATACGTTATCCACCTGGGGTTAAAGCTGTACTCTTTTTGTTAAGGTGAAAGCCGTTTAGGAGGCACAATCAAAGTCCAAAATCCAAGATGTTAAGTGTGAATCTCCTCTGTAGCCAGAAGGCTACACCTATGGGAGCATTTCCAGGATGGATTATTTTGAGCTCTTCACTAAATCCTTAAGCTTGCTGCTAACTGCATAGAGGCAAGCAGGCAAAGGTCATGTTGTGCAGTCAGACCTCAGGTTTAAAATATAGCAGCTGGTGCAAAGAAGTTGGTGAAGGTTGTTGACAAAAGATTTAGGAAAAAGCGTGAGTGTAACTCTATCCTGTTGGGAGTTATTGGGATGCACAGACTCTGTCTTATGCTGTTGAATGAGGAAATTAAGATGTGAATACTTTTTTTCCTTCTTAAGTATGATTTGGGGTTTTTGGTTTGTTTTGTTTTTTTGCTTCTCCTTGTGACAGAATGGCATGGCTCTGCAAGGCTGGATAGATTTCCTAGCCCTGAGACCTCCAGATCTGCTGAACACAGTTTGATGCAGATTTAAGAGTTTCAATTAGAGGCATGATTTTTTTCTGCCTCAGGGGTTACATCAGAGGATAGGCAGTTGCGTTGGCAGAAAGATGAGTTGTACTGGAGTGACAAGAATAGTGTTAACTGTTGAAGATAAACCCATTATGTGGGTAATCCTACATCCAAGTGGGAGTGGGGTACACTGCTGCAGTCTCTTCACATCTCAGTGCTTCTATTCTTCTGCTAAAATAAGAGTGATAAGAGTCTTCTCTGAACAGTTAGGCAGGGGTGGGTGGTAAGGAAGCACTCCGCATGGGCACTGTCTCCTACCAAGAGTTTGGACAGCTCTTTCCACTGCCAGGTCTTGGTTTTCATCAAGACTTGCATTTGTATTTAACAGGGTAATGAAAACAGTTGAAGTTTCTGGACCAGGAAGTGCACCTTTTATAATCACTCTCAATTGCACTCACAGTTGAAATACAGAAAATATTTTGCTGTCCTTTACATTAATTAAAGAGTATATAAAACCTTTCATCTGTAAAAAACCTACTGCTTGGAGCCTACATTGGCACTCCATTTTAAAAGGACACTTCTTTTCTATAAATACAAGCTTTTGGCTGACACTTTTGACAGTGTCTCCGTAATTACAAATGTGTAGAATTGAACTTGTTACAGACAAATCTGAACACCTACTCCATCCCAGTGCCAGTCTATGGAGAAGTGATTATTTTTGGAGGAGATAATTTGCCCTGCACTTTGGGGGATTTGAGAGCAGCCATTTTTCTTACCCATTCTGAGAAGTGAAGAGCTTAAATATGATATGCAGCATGCTTCCCTTAGCTACTGAAGTGATATCAATCAATCTTAATTGATGCAGGACATGATCTAATACATTGTACTTACAAACTGAAAAAAATAGGCAGCTCCTTAATGTTTTAACGCAAAGAAATCACTCTGGGAGAAGGCCATCACACTGAGCATTTGCTGAGGACAAAGACTTTACCAGAAAATACAGCTAAAATGGCTAATGCATAATAGATTGGGGGGGGGAAACCAACCAAACAACAACAACAAAACCCAGACACTGATAGTTTTCTGGTTTTCAGGCCTAAAGGAACTGGCCAAAAATACATAGAGTGAATGGTTTGGAAACACCAGCCAGACAGGAGCTAGGTGAAGGGTACAGCATTTTGATGTTCAGAGCCCACCTTTGCCCCAGGCTCTAAACACACATTAAGCAACCAAAAATCCCAAAAGTCTTTCCATGTTTCTTTTCCAGGTTCTTAATCCACCCATCAACAGGTATAATTTACACCCAGCCCTGGGCTGTCTTAGATGCTGAAGTGAACTCGAAGTACAATTTCTATGTGAAGGCAGAGGACACAGATGGGAAATACAGCCTGGCTGAAGTGTTCATCACTGTGCTAGATGTCAATGACCACTCTCCAGAGTTCAATGAGAACATCCAGGAAAAGACGATGATCATCGGGTCACCAGTGAAGATAGAGGTGAGAGAGTACAACACAGCGTGTCACAAAGCAGAGCACTTTGGAAAAGCCCCAGCTCTGCTGTTTATTGCTCAGGGATCGTGATGAATGTCTGAAAGTTGGCTGTTCCTGAGACTTTATTTTGCACATCCATTTTTACGTAACAAATGGATTAAAGCATGGAATGATGGTATTTACAGAAAGGAGAAATAAATTCTATAGGCAAAAGATAAAGTTCTGTTACAGCATTTGAACCATCAACTGGTGAAGGATCCTGGATTACACAGTGATCATAAGAAGCCCAAGTAAGAAAAGTGAATTTAAAGTACAGAGGTTTGGATACTTAACCTTCCCACCACGCCTTTGTGCTTAACCACACAACTTCTTTCCCTTGGCTTTGCAGAATTGTATTCATTGATCCAGTCTGGAACAGGAGGTAAAAAAAATACAATAACAATTCACAGGCAAAGGAGCAGTTCATCCTATGTTACACATATTTGAATGTGAAGCCTGATTGCACAACACCTAATGTTAGTGGAGTAAATACCACAGCACAAACATTAAGGCAGCTATAGTTTGTAGTGTGGAGTTAATCCCATTGTTCTCTTTCACTTCACATCTGTCCCCCGTGCTGTGTGAGAAAGTCCCCAGCAGTAGACCATTTGCATTCTGCAGATAGGTTACGGTTCAGTTTTTCCTCTGATTTTATTTAATCTCAAATAGAAATCGCTTACACAAAAAGAACTCTACTCCTGCTGTTTTTCACTCGAAAATGTAGCATAGCTGATACCAGAAAAGGGAAAATTGTATCCAAGATGAAACAAAACCAGCCCAGTCATCTCATAGCGTGGATATTATCAGAAGTGAACACTCAGAATCTTCTAGAGTTTTGTCTTCAGGCAAAGATACAAACAATAACACCTTTGTTCTTTACACCTCCCCTACCAGGCTATAGATCAAGATGCAGAAGAGCCCAACAACATCGTGGATTATTCCATCATGCAAGCAGATCCAGCCAATGTGTTTGATATAGACCAAAGCACTGGGGAAATCAAGCTGAAATCCTATATCCGTTCACTGGACATCATACACAACATCACAAGGAACAAAGACTGCATATGGTCAGTGGTGGTGCAGGCCAAAGACCGAGGCTCCCCGTCCTTCAGTACCACAGCAGTTCTGAAGATTGACATCACAGAGGAGGTAAGCAAACATTTTGGAAAAATCCTTAGGTG
Organism: Eurypyga helias; assembly: GCF_000690775.1. Lineage (NCBI taxonomy): Eukaryota > Metazoa > Chordata > Aves > Eurypygiformes > Eurypygidae > Eurypyga > Eurypyga helias. The sequence continues at coordinate 11,398 of NW_010239509.1, read as the reverse complement.
AGAGGATCCTCGATAGTCACCAAAGAGTAGTCACTGCTTGCCCCATTCCTGAGACTACTTTAAGAATGCTTCAGGAGTTGAGATAGACAGCCAAAAGTTGCCAGCCGTTACTTCTCTCTTCTTGCTAGCTCTGTTTTGTAGAGTGTTTCTAGAGCCTTGTGGTGGAGCTGGATTCTACAGCCACAAATGTAAAATACAGTTTGATCAGAGGAATTGCAAAGGTACAAAGGTAGGAGCATAAGGTGGGGAGATGAGGTCCTTGTGTCTGATTGTTAAAGATAGAAGAAAATTAAGGACTATCAACTCCTGAGAGTGAAATCGTGACTGCTACGTTTCTGCTTTTTTGTTTTCATTCACAAGAAGAAAACAATCTCTTTTCCCTGTATCTTTTTCCCTTACAAAAAGTGAGGAGAGAGTAAGCAGGGGCCAGAGTGAAATATGTCAGCCCAGTTTTGCAAGTCAACATAAGTGTGACATAGGAAAAGTGAGAAAACTTTATAGAAAAGCTTTGAAGTACATAGAATTTTGGATGTGAGTTTAATAACTGCAGTATTATTAGCAGTGAAACAAGAAGGTTCTAAAAGATAACACATGTAGGTTGAGAGTGTCCCGTGAGCCTAACTTTTATGTCAACCAAAGAACAAGCAGCGATTATGGTGAGCAGCACATGCTTGCATGATTCTTGCTTATTGTAACTGCCTTGCCATGCCTTTAAGTAGGTACTAGCAGGGAGGAAATGGGCTTTAAAGGAGATGAGAAACACATCATTAGCCTGACAGTCTCTGGACCGCACACATACTGGGCAAAGATGCAAACCTTTTCCTACAGACAGCAGCTGGCCTTCTCTTTGTTTGGTCAAAATGCACCCACTGCTCCTTTATCTGTTATAGTCTCTCTTTGTTTTTTCTGTCTCCTCTTACTCCACTGATGCTGCTGATCAGGTGCCTTGATTCAACACCTCCACGAAAGCTGCTGTGCAGCGACGCTGGGACACGGCACAGGCAGGGCATGATGCTCCCAGGCTCTGCCATATGGAGCTGGGGCACTGCACATGCTGGGTCCCTGTGATGAGTCTAGAGATTTAGCCATTCTTACTGATACCAAGGAAACAAACTGCTTAACCCTTTGGTTTCCCATGGAAACAGTAAGTTTAGGCAGTTTTATACAACAAATAAGAATTGCTACCCGTAGCCAACAGTGGGAGCACCCATCCTCCCTACCTCGCATCCAGGCTTCTCACAGAGGGTGCCAGCAGGTGGCCTCAGGCACTGTCCCCACTGTTGGCCCATCCCCTCTCCCCCTCACTATCTCTCTCTCCCTGTCTCTCTCAGGCTTTACAAATGTACAATTCACCTCCCTGTGCTCCAGCTGTACAAAGTCTCTTTCAGTTGACTGTTTGGTGGGCATTTATCTATCACTGCTTTGGGATAAGGAGGATATTTTTGAATGCATCCTCTAGAGGTTTCCTGCAGTGTTAATCACACTAAGCAATTAAACAGGCGTATTTTCTGATTAACATTTACCATTGTAATTAGTGCAAGGCTGTGCCCTTCGAGATAGATGCCTTGTGGCTAAGTTCAGCAGTATTGCTCATCAAAAGGACCTTTTGCTCTAGGAATAATACAGCGATAAAAAATTCCAGAGGCCTTTTAATTTAACTGAGTCTGGGTTTATGGAAATTGGTATTGAGTGGCATCTGTTAATCTCCTGTCCTGCCTCAACAGAATAAGAAACATATGCTAAAAAAGCCACTCTATGCACCCTTATGTCTCACACAAAAATGTATTCCTTCTGCCTGAGATTTTCACGGAAAGCTGATTCCCACTCCTAATCCTGAAGGTTGGCCTGATGGGTGAGATTCCTCCGCCTTTTCACGACTCCGCTGAGGTTCTGCAAATATATGGGGGTGTTTATTTACACCTCTTCATGGACTAAGGCTTAAGTCCACATTTAGACAACATAATCTGTGGTTCTTAATAGCTTTGGCCACTCATTTAGACTTCTAAATATAGCTGGCAAGTCTCAGGTTTAGAATCTGCTAATTGAAAGGTTCAACAAATGCATTCTGTGCATTAATGTGAATATCTCCTCCTCTCTCACACTAACTCTGCAACCATGGGAACCGTGGCTGCTGATGGCACCAAACATCCTTTGTCACATTTGCAGAGCAGTTAGCCTCTTCTTTCCACAGTTACATGGACCTTGAAAAAAGTGACTCAGAGAAGGCTGGTGTGATTTGAGAAGTCTTGCCCCATGCTGGTGTTTGTATTGCAAAGTGATGTGAATGCAGCCTTCATGTATGGCTCTTAGGGATAAGCACTGCGGGAGGCCGCTTGTGTTCTACCTCGGTTCAGAAGTTACTTCTGAAGCCAAGCCCCTGATGATCCCCACACGCTGTGGGATGGCTCATGCCTCAGACAGCTCCAAGCACACAAAGTGGACTTCCTTCAGATGCAAATCTGTCTGGGGAACGGGTTGGTCCCTGCAACCAGGCTAGGGCAATCTGAAACAAAAGCCCAGAAATGCTGAATACATGGAAGCGGGCTCCTCAGAATCAGCTGGTTCGTTGTACTGATCCACTTGCCCAAGTTGACACAGCCTGGGTTGTCTATAATCTGCCATAGCTTGGGCTCTTAACAGCTTCACCTACTTAGACTTCTAAATATAGCTGGTGAGCCTTAGCGGGTCTCGTGGTTGAAGGGCTCAGCCACACACTCCTGTGACCAACTTCTGGGTACATCGCCCCCCGCAACCCATGCGTTATGAAAGGCTTCTTGAGAAGCTGCCAGGTGTGGATGTCTGCACACTGCAAACTGTCAGGAGAGAGAAAAATAAAGGCAATAAGTCACCATTTCAGTAGCAAAAAGAGACATCTTCTCTGGAAAATGCGGGTTTCTGACGAGGAAGCCACTATAGAGGAAGGATGGCAAGAATAAGTCCCACATGCTGCAGAGGGGTGTTTGCTGCAGCCTGTCCTTCAGGAACAGAGCCTGAAAGCATCTATCCACACTTAAATTGCACAATGCTGGATCTTACAAAGCCAGGCTCAAAGGCATGTGTCAGTGTTAGAGCCCCTCAAAAGCTGACGAGTGCCAGTGACCGCTGGGCACTTCAGCACCCCACGGGACTTGGGCTGAGGACCATCTCGGCAGGAGATGGACAGTCACAAGGGTTCTGCAAGGGACTACATGTGTCCATTAAATACAAAACAGGTGATGGCATCTTTTGATCCAAACAGTTTCTTTAATCTTTTAAATTGTATTCTTGTCCCAGGATTGGACTTCTCCATTCTCAAAGCTGATACAAACAGCTTAGCTACTTCCAAACTTCCACCACAGCTCTGTAAACCTTTAACTGTCCCCAACCCTTCTCTTGGCCATTGCTCATCATAACTCCGAAGTCACAGCAAAAAACCAGTAGAGCATTATCTCTTGTGAACAGTGGTCTTTTAACTCCTTCGATGGCTATTAAGAGAGAGAGTATTTCTTCCAGGTTTCAGCCCACAGAGATATGATGGTGTTTCCCATAGCAGCTTTCATTTCATTGTATATCTGCTTCTGGTTTATGTGTACAAGAAAAATCAGTATTCCCCAAAATGCAGTATGCCTCTTAGGGAAAAACAACAGCCAAATAAATTACAAATGGCACTCTCTGTTGACCCAGTTCTGGGGCACTGTTGGTAATCGATACAAGGACTTGAAGGTGTTTTGAACGTGCAGGGCAGTGCTCAGGGCCACATCACTTAAACTTAGGTGTCCAAATGCTCCCAGACTTTCACTGCCAAGGGGCGCTCAGACCTCTCGCAGATCTGTTCTGTGTGTTAACTGACCAGGCCACAGTGGTGACACAAACAAGATTGCAAAGCTTTTTGGTGACAAATGCACTTACCTTAACCCTCTCTGCAGGCTGGCTAAGATGATGACATTCCAGGCTTGGTTTGCAAGTTGTTTCCTCCTGTTTATTCTGTGTCATGGCCATGACAAAAGAAATTCTCTAGCTGTGTGCTTACAAAATTCCTTATGTTTTTATGCAGACACTACAGAAGATTTGTTATCCAAGGCTGATTCTAGGCAAAGCTATTGGTCCAGTAACTAAAATATAGGCTGAACCAGCTAACTATCAATGGTTTTAGTTTTCGTACTAATTACTGGGAGCCTGAACTTGGTGCCAAAATTGGTGAGACAAGGGGGAGTTGAAGGAAGACGAATTCTGAAACTGCCCATACAATTTCCATCAGTTTCTCAGCCCCGCAACTGTTGTACGCTGGCAACATAGACACGTATTTCTGTCTAATCCCATTTATTCAAGATTTTCAAATAGCTAGTCAAATAATTATTACTGAGATATAGCTCTTCTTAAGTATACGTCATCTTTCTCCTCGTGTTGGTCCTATACTATTTAACCATCAGTGCCTCACTACAAAATACATCTTGACAACACTCATAATAAGTGGACTCATTTCAGGTCATGTACTACTTAGCAGGGTTTATCTGTCACTTAATTCATCAGACTTTCACATGAAGTTAGGTAAGCCAGGGTAGAATTTCTGTCATCTGATGGGATTTAAGTACACAAAATCCATGTAAGGCAAAACAGCAAAGCTGATGTGAATCCAAGCTCTGCCCAAGTCATGGGCTGCGCTGCTTTTGGTTTCTACCCCAGGTCCATTCCTGATTAAATAATGGAAAAAATTTTGCCCAGCAAAATTATGCCAATTGGTCACTACCTGTAAGGTAACATGGTCTTTGAGTTTCAATAGCATTTCTTTGCCCAGTTCTCTTTGGCAATAGGAAACATTCAGGGCACAGGAGGAGTGGGCTTAGATAATGTGTTCAAGGTAGGTTGTGAAAATACAGACATGAAGACAATGGACTGTTTATTAGTGGATTTTCATTCCCTAAGTTTAGGGATGTGATTTTAAAATAGTGTTCCTGTGTAACACATGACAAGAGATTCTCTGAAGCATTCTGTGGTGATATTCTTAGTCATCTCCCTCCACAGACTGGGGAGGATAAAGAGGTGAGCGTCCTAGTTTAGAGTCAGACAGGGAAATCTATCTGATCTCACTTTAAATGTCTAAAAGCCAGAGGTCCAAGTCCAAGCTAGTCACAAGGGTCTCCTTATACTCTCTGTCTTTGATACCTGTTTAGCATGTGGTGACTGCTACTCTGGAGGTGTCCTTTTCTGCCCACTGACTAAAAGCTGGCAGCTTAGACCGCTAACTGCAATGCAGATAATCGGTTACTAGACATGCAAAGTTTGGGTGATGGTTCCCTCCTGAGGTCAAGGGCCAGCGGAGTGGGGCACGATGGGTAACTCTGTCTCTCCACAGCCGCACGTAGCTTTATGACCAGCTCTTGGTAAATGAACCTGCTCGTGAATGTGCCATTTCTGAAGGATCTCTTGGCCTTGCACAACACTAATGTCTGCCCAGATGCCATTGCAGGACCATAATTTTTCATTATGAACTCCTGGAAATTTAGTCCAAGGGTGGACTACCACACTGTGAATAAGGGTGATTTACATGCTGAGCTGCTACCCTTTATTCCCTGATTAACCAAGTGTTTATACATGCTCCCTAACGTCTCAGTGTTTCTGGATTCAGTTCAGTGTCATTGCAGCTGCCTCCTCTCCTGTGCCTAGTTCAGCACTTAGCTCCCTTTATTTTACATGCTCTATCCTGTACACGTTTCACCCTAGCTCCATAGAGGTATTTATAATAGATACTGGCCTCTTTCAAATATAAGCACTTGAGGGTTGACCATTTATCTTATTTTTGATATTTCCAGATCAAGTCCAGGGTAAAATCCTATATTTTAGGCCTCAAGAAGCGTCCATGGACGATATTTGGAATTTGCATGAGTGGCGTCCTTTCCACCATTTCTTTAACAATGGTGATCTCCACCATCATGTACTGGAAAAGTGTGAAAAGATCCAGGCTCCACCCGCAGGGCAAAATCCGCAAAATTATACGGGGACCTCCGAGGCGCACAGTGTGCTAAGGTGCAAAGTGAACTGGCCATTCATTTGTCCTTAATATGCCATACGTAGCTTATGTTACTGCTTACTTCTTTGATTTGTAAAAACAAAGCTCTTTAGCTCTACTCATCTCCCCTACCTCAAAGAGTTTTGTTGTGTCTGTAAAAGAGTACTTGAAAACAGAATGCAGCACATACCTGCTAACTACTCCTTCGTACACTGTAATTTTATCAAATGAAGTTTTCTCAGAATCTTCTCAAGGCCATGCTCAGTAATAACCCTATAAACTGCATCACCGTATCACCTGCAAGTGGTTTTGAAAGATCATTTTCTACTAACAAACTTCTGTTTGGGTTCAACACTATTATTCCTAGGAAATTCACTCTGAAATGTGGTACTACAATACAGCTGCAGATCCTGCAGCCAATTATTTTCTTGCTCAGTTCTTGCAAGTTAAACACTATGGTGACATGCAGGAATCCGTCCTAATTTGGCAGTAATATGCCTGTAAGCTTTCGTGTTCGACAGTCATCCATCTCACAATACTGTCATGGCCAGTCTCCCGCCCCAGCTTAAATTCTCCAAACCTGGACTGGCTCTTTGACTCTCATTTTTTTTTAGAGACAACTTCCATTAGTCAGCCCTGCTTGTTACATATTTTGGACAAATGAAATTTCTGGGTCACTGTCTGTCCCATAGAGTAAGTCACGTGCTTTCTTTGTACTCTTTTACAGACTCTTCACAAAGGGCCTATGGCCGCCTTTTTGATGCAAACTAAAGATAACCCCATGAAAGCCTTAGGAGTGCTAGCTGGTGTCATGGGCATAATGGTGCTGATAACTATCATGATCTCTACTGCCATGTTCTGGCGCAATAAGCGGTCCAACAAAATCATGCCGGTGAGAAGGATCATAAAAAAGAGACAGACCCCGCCGTCCCGGACAATCAGGATGGAGTGGCTGAAGTTCAAGAGGCCCAGCAATGCTGCGGAGAAGTTTGTCGTTGAGGATGATGCCAAGAGCCTACACAATGAGAACAGCAACAACAACATCCAGGTTGCTCCAACCGCCCCCTCGCCCCCACCGCCCCCTGCCCTGGCTCCCAGGGGGGACGACCCAGGTTGGCGGGTGCCAACAGTGTCCGGGTCCCTCACCCCCAAGTTTATAAACAAGCAGCTGAAGAAGAGAGGCCATAGCAGCGCCCACAATGCCCTCGTGTCAGAGCTCAAATTGAAGTTTGAGAAGAGGAACGAAGCTATCGGTGAGCCCCACATCTAGGGCAGCCCCCAGAGACTTCGGATTGTGGCTGTGCATGGATACATTTATGTGCCGTGGTGTTCCCCGTGTCTGTCAGCACCCTGTGAACTCAGAGCACTTTCTCACCCCCTCACCTTCTGCAAGTATTAGATGCCGTGGAGTCACCGCACCCCTAGCAAACACTGTGGTCTGGTCACAATTGCAGTTCCTCGGCTCACGTCCTGGTGCTGGACCCTCCCTGCAGCAGTCTGACCAGGGTGCTGAGTACCCTCACACCAGCCACAGCCTCCCCAAGTGAAGGGGGATTCAGGTTTCCCCTGTTTTCTCTGGGTCCCTACCCAGAGTCCTGGTTTCAAACAAGGCGCTGGAGTATGCCGCTTCTGACCTGATCTGGCCAGGTGGGTTTGAGGTGTCCAAAAGCCTGTCCCTTCAAATCCCAGACCTGCTCGTGAAGACACTGGCCTGGCTGTGGCACCAGCACTGAGTCGCCGTGCCGTCAACACTGCGCACTACAAGGGGGTAGCGTGTAGCTGGTGCCTGCAGCTCTCGGGGCATGATGCACCGTGCAACGGCTGGCGGAGCGATGTGCTCACGGCCTGAGTACCTTCATTCCCAAAAGGTAAGCGGGAAGGTCTGGAGGTCTTCATTTTCCTGCAGCTTATGCTGGGTTTTGCCAGAGTACATCGACATGATGCTGCGCTTTGCTTCTACCCTGGATTTGCCTGCTAACCAGGGAGCGGGAAGGTCATCGCAACCTTCCCTAGACCAGCTGAGGCATGATTTAGTGGACAAGTTCAGGAGCTGCGCTGGCTCGACACTGCCTCTTTCTGACACCGTGTCCCCTGATGAGAGGAAGGCCAGCAGGAGAAGGACATGATTAAAGCAGCAGGGAAGACAAAGTAAAGCTGAGAGAGAGATGATGAGTGAAAAATATAGACAAGTGCTGGAAAGTCGTGTATGTCGGTCAGGGAAGTGTCTGGAAAGATCATTTGGTTTTGTGCACTGCTAGCAGGAGGTGTTAGGGAATGTATTTCATCACCTCTCCTGGCTTGCTTCAGGGACTGGTGAGAGCAAAAGGAGGTTTCCATAAAATATTCCAGTATGTCCTATCAGTATTTTTGAGTGACTTATGCAATAGTTAACAGGGAGGGGGGTGGGGGGCAGCTGACACGTTTTTTCCCTATTATATGACAGTAAAAAGGCACCAAAGGCAGAGCAGTTTTTTCACTGGATCTACCCCACAGTTTCTCCTGGATGTCTGTTTCTGAGCAGATGTTTTTCGGTGTGGCCTGGCTGGGGAGAAGGCAGCATGTACCAGGCTGAGTGGGGAGCAGCACCCCACACCCTCTGCCTGAGCCCTGGCCCCACAGGGCAGCTGCATCGGCACCATGAACATCCAGAAGGGGAGTAAACCCTACAGGACAGGACACTGTGTTAGTCCAAGGGGTTCATGAGACTCTTCTCCAGCTGTCATTTCAGCTGGACCAGCAGACCTGGCCCTCAGGGGCTCCTCTTCTCCCACATCACCAGCTGGTCTAATTCCCTTTGCATGAGAACTTCATCAGCTTAGAGGACAGCTGGTTAAACAAGAAGTAAGTTACACATTTTTGGGGCAAATCCTGTATCTTTTAACTTCAGTTCAGCCCACCCTAAAGCCAAAGGGTCACCATGGCTCATGTCACCCTTGTGCTCAACCAGGAGTTGTTGTCAAGAGGTTGGGGAGCCGTGGCAGCAGCACTGCTCCCAGAACCTCTCCTGCTGCGTCTCTCGTTTCCTCCACAGTTCTCATCCCTCTGCCTGGGGCTGCGTGGCTCAGGCTCTCGCTTGTGTGTGGTCACCTTCTCCTTGTACTCTGGTGAGAGGGAGGGAGGGAGGGACGTGCAGCCCCGGCCCCAATCCTGCTGCCCTGCGCGAGCACACGTCTCCTGCTCATCGTGTCTCCGCCGGGTACCGCAGCGTTTCCTGAGGTACCCAAAGTCAGTGATTTATTCCCCGTACTACTGTTTTCCCGATGTTGTGTTGAAGCCAGTATTCAATGTTCATTCTCCAATGAGAAAAGCCTATAAAGACCATTCAATTAAGTGAGATTTAACAGGAATTATAGGCTTATAGTTTTAGAGATTATATTTAAGAGGGAATAAAGATGTTTTATTACTATGTTGTGAGACTTTTTTTCCAGTTACTCTGTATTTCAACTTCAGGGGGGGATTTTTTTACAAATAAAACAAAACCTGCAAAAGGTGCTTCTGTGCATGGTGTGCTTCTGCTGGCAATGATGCCTTGTCATCACTTGCTCTGTGACCACAAGGGCAGCCAGATGCCTTTCCAAGATGACTAGGTGGCCCCTTTTGCCCACCACAAGTCAGGAGAAGGACTGTGTGGCTTTTGGCAACACCAGCTCGGAAGGAGGGGAGGTGAGGAGCGGGATGCAGTGGGGCATGGGGGACAGGCAGGGTCACAGATGAGCCCTTGGCCCATTACGCTCTGCAGCCCACTGCAGCGTGGCCCCGGGGTAGGATGGCTCCTTGTGAGCCAGCAGGTTCAGTCTGATGGCAGCGCTCACGGGGTATGCAGTTTATTGTGAGCTTCCTGCACGTGGTGAGGGGATGTTTTGTCTTTCCCTGGCTGTGTCCTCATTGTGATGCAGCAGCACTCGCTCTCCAGCCTC
>NW_010239509.1:0-1474 GCF_000690775.1 Eurypyga helias | reverse complement strand
GGTGAGGGAAGGCCAGTCGTCACCAGCACTTCTTTGTTTTTCACACCCTCTCGCACATGGCCCTGTGCTGTCCCTCAACCAACGCCAGCTCATGCCTGACCCTGTATGCACTGTCTCTTCCCCAGGACATGGTTGTATCCCCTTCCTCACCACTCCAGATGCCCCATCACACGTTCTGCAACTGCCCAGCCCTGCAGCCGAACCCCGCAGCTCCTTGGCATTCAGGTTTCTTTGCAACTCCTAACTGTAAGAACAGAAACAAAGCAGAGAACATGAGCGTATTCTGAAAATCCATGGCGTTTATTATTTTGGTGCTAAAAGACTGACAAGTCTAGGAAGTCCCTTGAAGTACAACACCAAAAGTCGGCACGGACAAAACAGGTCTCTGTTCAAAAGCTGCGCAGAAAGTTACAGCAGAAGGAGGTGCTGTGGGAGGAAATACGGGGTCTGGGAAGAGACAGTGTGGAAAACACACAGCAAAAACCAAAATACAACTAGAAAGCCAAACTGCCACGTGGTGAAGCTCACATTAGGCTTTATCTCTGCTTGCAGCTAAGGTCTCTACTCTAGGTTTTTTCTTTTGGAGGTGGTCTGTAACAACACACATGACAAGGGCTGTGGTCCTTCAGCCACGTGCTTTGGTTGTGCTGGAAAGCACGAGGCCAGCATAGAAAAAAATAAGCCACGTGTCCTCAGACCCTGGAGAAACACAGCATGAGCTGCTCCGGTTGCTTTTCAATGCATATTTGGGGTTTTTTGCCTCTAGAAAGGAGGCGAGCTTTGGTTTCAAAGGAGCAGGATGGGCAGGTGGCCCGTCTGCATTTGGGAATGTGCTTGGCACACACCTCCAGCCCACCGCCCCCTTTGCCCCAGCCACTTGTCCCACCAGCCTGGTTCAGGCATAGTGTCCCCAACACCCCACAGCCACCACACCATCCTGGGATGAGGGAGACAAGTGGTGGGCAGGGCGCAAGGGGAAAGAGCAGCTGAGAGAGTGTTTGCCTGCAACAGACAAACCGCTCGTTTTTCACCAGCGCCTCTTTTAACTTTAAAAAGAACGTATTGCCACTGGTGTAGCAATACGTGTTGGGGGAAGGGGATGTAAAGAGTGTTTGTGTGTGTGTTAGCTAGTTAGTGTGAAACTAAAATGGTCTCTAAGATGTTTGGACACAAGTAAAAGGCCCTCCCCTCTTCCCTAGTAGAAAAAACCCCAACCAAACAACTTGAGAACAACTCAAATCCCCTGAAGCCCTGTGCTGTGGCTACATCACGCTGGTGCTCTGTAAGTGCTCACCCTCATCCTGTACCGTAACCAGGTGCACCTGAGGCTGTGAACCTCTTAGGCTGTGTAAACCTTAAGGTGGAGTAAGAAAAAAAACAAAACACCACAATAAAACAAACCAAACAAAACACCCCACTCCCAAAACCAACACCAAATATCTCTGATGAGGTGCACACCCCAGCCACCCCCATT
>NW_010239508.1:0-1986 GCF_000690775.1 Eurypyga helias | reverse complement strand
CCTGCGGGGTCTGATGCTGCCTGAAGAACCGTCTCCAGATAACCCAAACAGTTATTTGCGATAGTCTTTCACTCCCAGTTTGTTTCGTGAGAGACTTGAATTCTGGGCAGATGCTGAACGACTAAATGCCACAAGAAATTAGCAAGAATTACCTGTTTAACAATATCAACTGAGGACTGGTTAAGCACGGACGAGGGAGTCCTGGCTCACCCTACTGTTGGACCTTCTGTGGTCTTTTTGAGTGCTGTCTTTGTCTCGTACACGCTTTTCCAGTGAGGAATTGCTGTACAGATTTCTAAAAAAACCTAAACTTTTAATGTGGGGAAGAATTAAGCGTTAAAGAGTTGGTATCTGGTAGTTTTAAAGAACTTGTGCAAATTAAACAACTATTTCTCTCCTCCTTTCCAGGGAGAAGTTGAAACGTGAACAAATATGGCCAGCAATCACAGACCTCCGATAGCTCGTCCTGCCTCAAGAGCAGGAATAGGGCTGGCTGCAAGGCCTTCCTCTTCATCAAGGACTTCATCAGCAACCAGAATAGGAACAGGGGTATGTTAAAAATTTGAACATTAATTTTGACATATTAAGATTTTTATCCCTTTTTTTAAAAAAAATATTTTTTTAGTACAATGACTGGAGTGATAATTTCCTAGGAAGAATTTTAAGATTTTAATTTTATAGGGAGATTTATTTTCTAATTTTGACTGAAAAGGCTCAAGGAGGTCTTGCATCAAGAGTTCATCTCGGAGACCTTTAATAGCGTTATTGTTGCAGACAGGGGTAGTGATGAACAGCAGCGCAAAGGTATTCTCTTACCCTTCTGCAACAGACATTTGGCTGAAGCGTTGTTTACCTGAGGAGATGAAATGCCAAAAGACTATTACAAGAACACTATAGAGACTAACTTAAGTTTTCTATTTACTTTGGCATTGCATAAGGATAACAAAATCATAATTCAGACTTGGGAGGTTTGTGGTTTTGTTTTATTATAGGTACCTCCTAGTACATCAAGACCCAGTTCTCGTAGTGGCTCTTTGACTACTGGAGGAGTCTTATCATCTCAGATTAAAGTTGCAGACCGTCCAGTGACTCAACAGGGGTTAAGTGGAATGAAAACTGCAATGAAAGGTATTTTTTTTACTGAAAATAGCTGTCAAGGTGTCTGCAAATGTTTAAGAATAATATTTAGGTTTTTAAAGGAAAGCTTTCCATAGCTGTATAAAGTGCAGCATCAATACCTGTGATTAATAGGAGTAGAAGAAAGGAAAGGAAGATTAAAGCATTCCTGTCATCCATTCTTTGCTCTCAGCAGTCAGAAGACAGAGGTTTTCTGTGCCTGAGCTGTGTTTAAAAATCATTCAGAAGCACAGAACAGGATAAACTGTGTCTTCTTCCATCACTGCAGAATAATTAAAATACTTTCTAATATTGTAACTATTTGTATAGCTGAAAAAGTAATGTTTATCTTCACAACAGTGTGAAGTGAATTTCTGCCTTCCCTTGTTTTCATGAGGTAAAATCTGTTTAAGAAGACTGAGAAGTCGGCAGTTCTCTGCCTGCAAACTCTGTGGATTCTTTTTATAGTTTACAATTCACCAAAATGAGTTGTTTTCTAAGAAAATGTCATCTTCATCTTTTTCAGGTCCCCAGAGGCAGATAATGGATAAAACATATTACCTTGGATTGCTGAGGTATGTCTTAACAACAGATTCAAAACGCAGGTGGTTTGATGTGCTGTTCCCTTTCTGACATGAAGTTTGTTGTGCTGAACAATAGGGATGAGTGGTGTCCACTGATAATGAAATCTGTCCTGTTATAAGAGTCAAAGTGAGGTGCCTTTGCAGAACCACTTCACTGGTCTGCAAATGGAAGAGGAAAGACCCGTCAAGTCAGAAGAGATGCTGGTAGAGAGAAAAGCAGCCTGATCTGCTCCCCCCGTAACAACCAGTGCAGTAAGAATTATCGAGTCACAGAATGGTTTGGGTT
>NW_010239507.1:65776-75153 GCF_000690775.1 Eurypyga helias | reverse complement strand
TCTATGATTCTATGATTTGAGAACAACATTTTAAAGATCCACAGCACAACATAGCAAAGCTCTTCTATCACAGTTTTCAATGACAGGAGCCCTCCCATACAAGCTGATGTGTAGCAAAGAATGCATCAGAACCAAAACTGGCAGACCTTTGTAATAACGGCAACTTTAATATTGCTTCTTCTCTGATATGCTGACATTGAGACACGTGCATGATGCTGCTGGGATAAAATTCAAAGTAACATATGCATATGCATTCGCAGCGCTACTGCTCTAACGACTAACTGGGGTACTAGGATGTCCATTGCATTATTACACTTCTTTTTGTCTAAACCAGTATTTTTCCCTCAGAATAATTTATTTAAAGGATATCAGGATAATACAGATAGATTAGAATACTGGCCAGTCCTTACATGAAAACAGAAGGAATCAAAAACATTTATCCACCATTGGATTTTGTGGCTTTGTATCATGGGAATGGTCAATTAAATTTACCCAATTGTTTTAATTTAGTTTATACCAGGGATGCAATTAAGCCAATTTTCTGACACTGAGCCAGTCAGTTATCTAGCTTATGCCTACAGAACTACCATCAGTCTAATTTATGGCTGAATTGTTACAATGACTATTCATTACAACACCAACGACATCGGTGAGCTCATTCTCCTATTTAACGAGTATGTGTTAGCTGAGATCCCTTCTAAATGTCGACCCCTTTCAGATAGCTCTGTTTAAGACTACTGAAGGCTTGGCTGCTTTAAAACATGAGCGTAGCTTTTTTAGTTAAACCTCTGAGTCAAAAAACCCCAAGATCGATTTCATTAGAAATTATTCTAAAAAAACCCAACCCACTACCAGCAAAAAAAACCCCAAACCAAACCAAAACCCCAAAAACCCATAAAAACCCCCACCAACAAAAACACCCCAGATACCATGGTAAGTTAGAATTAGGCCTTTTAGAAACGAATCAGTAGCTTTATCCTTTACTCTTTCTTTTGACTTAAGGGTCCAAGAGTAAATTTATGTGAGCATGCTTACCACTTGAGATGTGTGAAGCTTGTACAAGGCAATATTTTTGTGAAATAAATTAGCCGAGCACAGTAGACTACTTACTACCAGCTGAGAAAAACCAGTATATAGCAGTATTATGTGATGTTACGAGCAGTTTTATATACTCCGATATTCTGTAGTACAATCCATAGGTATACATGTTATCTGCAAAATAGGTCACCTGCAAAAGTTGTACCTTTTAAATTCTATTGTATACAGAAGATTTGAAAAGAATATGTTTGGGGTTTTTTTTCCAGGAGTATCAAGAATGATCAGGCTTCCTTTAAGTTCTTGTGCTACATGGCCTCTGATAAGGCTAAAAAAGTCTTTACTGGTAACTAGGGGAATAAGAAAGAATATTCCCTATTCCTTGTTTAGGTGCTGTATATTTCTAGTTAATTTATTGTTAAAACACATATAATTGCCCAAATGAACTAACATTTAAACATATTAGTTGTATCTTACTCCATTAATATATTGTGAAGATTTTTGGTTTGTTTTGTTATTTCTAAGCAAATCAGAAAACTAAAATAGGGTAAGACAGTTTTCTAGCTAAGATATGTTACTTCTTTCATTGCATTTCAGGATGTCTAAAATAACATTTACCGTCCGGCTACTGATCATTTCCTTTTCCATGCCTGAAAATAGAAGCCAACTGCTTCTATTAATAGCTTCTCCATTGCACATGTTAGGACTCAATAGACTATGTATTGTAGGGCTCCATGTGTGACATAAAGTCAAACAATAAAAGTCCCTGTTAAGAGAAATAGTAGAATATTGTAGTAGATGTGGACTCTGGTTACTGAAAAAGATAATCAGCATTAAATTTGCAAATATTTATACCATTAACATTAAAATAAAGAAAAAAAATTAGGTTTAAGTATAAATTTATGATCCCAGCTATTCTCTATTCTAAATATGGAATGTCCCTTACAACAACCACAACCAAATACTATTACTGGGCGCAGAAATATTTAAATTAACATAATTTTTGGATATTATCTCAGTTCACAAAAAGGCATGCTTGACTTCGCATAAGAGCCATCATCCTCCTATGAGCTGTTGCCTTATTCATATGCTTAAAACTGGATATCTGCTTAAGAAAGTGGGTGAATCATGGCCTAATCAAGTGTTATTCTATTTAATTGAACTTACAGTGTTGTGAGATAAGAATGAAATGTAGAGGGCCTCATTCTTTACTTCCTTTTAAATCTGTAGGCAAAGTGAGTCTAAGTGTGGGCTCCAAGGGACTCGAATGAGGTGTCTGCTGCATGTAGATTAACAAGGCACAGAGCAAAGGAGGCCCAAGCATATTGCACATCATCTTGAGGTGACCTCTGTAGAAAATCCTGCTTGTGCAGGTTACCTAGCTCTCTTCTCAACCCATTTCCAGCCATACCAGCAAATGGCAAAGCTGCAGCTTCTCAGTACTGCCACATGCAATGCTGACTGATCCACACCAATGACGCTGGGTAAGACTGCGTAAATAGCAGGGTCAAGCCTGCTATTCAATTCCATCTTCTCTGAACAAACTTAGGGCTCAGCAAGCGCCAGCTGACTCCAAATATTCAGAAATTTCGGGCGAACAGGCAGATTCACAGTAATATATCACAGTGGGCTATTTGGATCTTGGCATTGTGGTATGACTAACAGTGGACAAAAAGAGTCCTTTGTACCTTTGTTGATATTATTTTTGTATTACAAAAGTTTGATTTGGTTTTGTCCCCAAAGCACACTGTGAACCTGCTCCAGGAGTTTGCACCATCAACAGAAAGCTGGCTATGATTCTGGAAGAGCTGAGCCCTGTAACCTTACAGTGCATCTATCCACAGACAGCTTATAATTGCATTTGCTCCATAATTAGATATAAAAGGGTGTAGGCTGACAATGACCTGGTAAAGTAGAGAGGTATGAAAATGAGGTGATAACACTGCAGAAGGTTAATGATGAAGACTTGTAAAGGTTCAGATAAATCTCTTGCACAAATCTGATTCACAATGCAGCAAGTGTACACACATGAAATTTTTCCTTCTGAACAGTGAATCATCTGTACTGTTCTGAACAGACAAAGATTTCATTGGATTCATCATACAAAAAGGTACAATGTAGAGTTTCTTCCACGACTAGGCTAAACCCACATTTCTCTGCATTAGGAGGAAGAGTAATGGCCTATGTTTTTCTCTCACTGGTTACTATGCACAGAATTGTTAGCTCTAGCTATTAAGTAAATAGAAGGAGGTCACTTAATTACAATTTATGCAGGATGTCTGATCTTCTCTGTGGGTCCTCTTAATACAAAGCATACATAGGGATCATATCTATAAAACATGTTTTATATGGGTACATTACTATACCAGAACCAAAAAGTACCTCTAGGCATACCGAGGTGACCTGATCACACTGTATTATTAAATGGGGTAAGACATCATCCAGAGTTTTCGTCCCTACTCTTGCCTAAAATGTAATCTGTGGAAAACATCAATAATCAAATCATGGAAATGTGACACCCATTGGTCTTCAGTTCAAGTATTTTCTGCTTCACCTTGTCATCTGGTGGTCAGTGATGTTACAAACAAATGTTTTCCACATGACCTTTATAAATTCAGTAATCCTGTCACCTAAGCAGCCGCCTGTGTAATATGCCTGTCTGTTTAATTACCCTGAGATTTTATTTAGACTGATTCAGGGTTGATGGTCGTTATTCAGATGAGCATGAACCATAAACGTATCCTGAGGCAAAATTTTTCTAAAGCACAGGGGTATCTATTGCTTAAGTTTTATTCTGACCATCTTTAAACTGTAGTAACTCTCTCGCTTGAGTTTGTTAAAGAACAAGAAACTGGACAGTACATGGTTCCTGTACCAAGTACTGAGGTCAGCTGAGTAGCTCAGACCTTAACCATATGCAGAATTAGAGGTTGTTTCAGAGCTCATTCCTTAGCATTAAAAACAACGCCGGATTAGGGAGATGAGTTCAGATAATCATGATTAGAAATCTGACACAAAGACGTTCTGAATGGCAGAGGATTCAGTGGAAGTTGTCCATGTCCAGCACTGTTCAAGATTAAATCCTCTGTGTCAGTTAGAGCTTACCCTATCTGATGCCAGAAACACTCTGAACTTTTCCTTTGAAGTATAGCCAGGTTTCCAGCCGTTGATGTCACACATAAAGGGAAGATTAAACAGAACGGTAGGTTTCAGTTGTTAACCTATGCAAACATTTTTGCTATGTATTTCACTGAAGTGGAGAAATTAAAGTGGACACTTGACTTAGGGACACTGTACAAATAAACAAGTGATTATTCTTCTAAGTCTGCTCTAATGCGTATTGATCAACCTCAGAATAACAGGACTAACTTTCCGGGAGTCATGCCACTAAAGGAGACTGGCATTGGTTTCATTGCAGTAGAGGGAAGATGTCATCCTAGTATTGCCAGAAAACAAAAATGAAATATTTGTATTTGTTTTTGTCTTAATTAAGAAGCTAATTTATTTTTCATGTTTTTATGTTTTCATCAACAATACATCTCGTTAGCAGAAAAGAACATGTAAAGGTACCTGCAAAGTATGGTGGCTCATTCCCACCATATTCCTTATGCTACCATAAAAACCCACTCAGGACTTCACAGGTATTACTCTCCCCCCATTTTCACTGTTTAGTAGCCTCGAAGTCAATGAAATTAGACCCCTGTAAAACATGTATGGACCAACCAGACCAACCTGGCTCACCTGCATTACTGCAGCCTGGTGCTGCTGACAAGTAACCTTTGCAGCATATAAAAAACCCACTTTCAATCTTAGCTTGCCATGTGCTTTTTAATTCATTTTAAATTCATTTTTGTTCTTCCAGGCATTGCTGGTAGCCAGGAAATAAGATAAAAGGTCACTTGTATGGGATACAATTACATTGATTTTAATAGATCTGTCTTCAGCAGCCTCCTTTTTGCCTTATATCCAGTCATACATTTTTACTGACAGCCTTTTTGAAACAGATTGGGATTAGGAATTCAGTGTGAAAAATGCACTAGTGAAGCTTTGTCTGGTCTTTCTTTAAGAGTTATCTCAGTGCTTAAAACTAGTATTTGGAAAGTGTTTTTCCTCCAAGAAGAATGACAACAGATACACATAAAGCTTAAAAAGTTCATAGAATAATTAAAAAATAAATAGTGAAAATCTGGACTTGAAAATGTTACTGTGGTAACTCTGTCCCAGTTCATACTCTACTGCATGAGCTGAGGTCCCTAACAGGGCAATATGCATCCATAAAGCACCAAATTGTTCCCACTTCTTACATGTCTTAAGAGTTCCTGACCATTGTGCATGAAAAGAGTAGGATAATAGCGAGTTTCGTTCACAGGAAAGAGGAGAGCTATCAGAGAACCAGAGAATACTTCCTAGAAAGCTCTGAAGGTCTCCAAATATATTCATTACTACTTACAGACATAATTTTCCAGTTTTAAGTCAACATCTTCATTTTACATGAAGATTTAGACACACAGCCTACCTTTAGTTCTACAATTACCATACTATATAATCTTTGCACAATAAATGATGGTTAATAACCACAATATCCTAAATTAGTATGTGATAACAATACATACTGTGTACTTCTCTGTATCGTGGGATCTCATAAGGCGCAGAGATTTTGGAGAAGGCAACATAATTATTCAAGAATGCAAAGACAAAGTCCTTTTAACACAAATATTATGGCCCTGCTCCATCTTATTATGGAGCCTGCAACTGAAACAAAATAAATGTTGTTGATACTGTTTGCCTTTTAATTCCTAACAACCAGTTTGACTTCAGTAACTGCCCTCTGCTAGAATAACAAATGGTCATTCTCCTCCTCAGTCATAAGTACCATCTGCCCTTTAATAGGTGCTTCAGTGACTCATTAGTCCCTACCTAAACTGACTTTGAACAGAACACTGTCATTTTATTGCTGCTGGGCTTCACACCACCACCTAGGACCCTTAAAGTCAATACTGATAGGGTCGGCATCTTTGAAAACAGGTTCCAGCCTTGTGTAACTGGTGCTGGAACTTTATTTTAAGCCTTAGCATTGTTTTCTTCACCTGGCACTTTCTGAATTCATGAGCATACAACATGGTCCAAATACAGCTGTACTGTTTTTTGTAGAGTAAAATTACAGTGCATATTTGCAAAGAGGATTAAAAAATGTCTTGCATGTGCTACTAGTGTGTTTGGAGTGCCCAACTGCCCAGCTGTGTGTGCAGAGTTGAGCACTGAAATAGATATTAAATGAATGTGAGAAAGTATTTATAGACAGATTTTTGATATTGTTTTAAAAGCTACTCAGAACATATTACTGGAACCTCTTCAAGTAACAAAATTGCATTTTGATGCCAATTTACCTTCTCCTTAAAATTACTTCCAGATGCATCCATTTCTGTAAATATTCTAAGTATTGAATACAGACTGAGACCTTAAAGTCATAGTGCTAAAAAAAAAAAAATAGCAGCAGTTCTTATTTCATCCAACATACCCTTTTGCCCAAGTCTGTCTAAAATGGGTATAGACAGACCCCTTTTCTTTTGTATTCATAATGTGTGTGTTTGTTATATTGGACCTTAAGCACTGTGCTTGGAGATCACTGAATAGGAAAACTAAGTAGGCTTGATCTTACAGGGGCTACTCGACCAGCTGTTGATATGTGAATGTCCAATAGAAAATAACTAGCTATTACTACTAATGAAAGAAATGAAGATAACATAACTATTAATTGACAATGAAGCCCACATTATCAGCTAATATCACCCTACTAAGTAAGAATTTGCAAATTAAAGAACATGGATGATTACTGTGCCTTCTATGCTCCTAAACACAGTAAATGCCCCACATGCTGCCTACAAATTTGAAAGAAAATTATTATGTGGGCTCACCTGTCTCATGATAACTTCACACCTCTTATTTCCTGAACCCTTTTCATGAGAGAATCCCATTTACAGCCTATTCCACAAGTAGACCACAGTTCCGTGGGTACTTACCCTGAGTCACCTGTTTTCCCTTTCACTAACTCAGGCCACGCTTAGCAACAAAGCTGCTTTCAGTCACCAGGAGTTTCAATATGAGGTGAGGCCAATTAAAAAATAAAAAAAATCTATAGCTGAAATATTTGGCTGTAATCAGAAGTATGCAGAGCAACCTTCATATTAGATGTTTCTCTGAAGACAGAACAAGTGGCTAGATCTGGCTACATTAATGCGTACTGGTGACAAGCTGAGATGAAGATACACTCAAGCATCTAAAAAGCCCAACACCGCTCCAGTGGCAATACTAATAAAGCAATATCCAAGCACTGGATCTCTTCATATTGTTTCTTTCTGGACAGAAAAGATGTAAACAGATTGTACTGTGGCCATGCCAAGGAAACTAAAAGGATGCAAAAAATCATGACCCTCTTGTTACCTGTAGGCAAAGAAAGCTGGAACTCCATACTTCTGTCCCTGAGAAGTACCAGCAGCAATGGTAGGACCTGGAGATCTCAGTGTGAGCCTGTCTTTTGTCTCCCCATTGCCTTTTTCTTTGGGTGACACAAGGGACAGAAATTCAGATAGGAGAGACAGAAGAAGCTTATCTCCACACCTCAGTTTATTTCTTTCCCCTGTATTTTAAATATTTTAAGATTTTAATAGATTTTTAGATCTAAACATCACATGACTTTTATTAGTAGCAACTAACAGAGGTTTTCTAACAGCTCTACTAACATCATGTGTATTATAAAACATGTTTTAAAAATTGTCATTTAGAAAAGATCAAGTTGAGCATCCAGAAATGAGAAGTCCGTGACCATAACAGCAGTAAAAAGAAGAAGAAAGGCAGTAGATCAGTGTTAGCTGAAGAAGTCTTCTTTGCGGTTCTTAGCAAACAAGGCAAGGTAATATCAGCCTTCCCAGCTCCTTTGTAAAAAGGTACGTTCCTTTGTCCCCTTCTACATTCAAAGCCAAAGGGGTTACAGATCACAAGTGCTAAACTTTGTAAATTTAGTCAAACATTTCATTAATACAATCCAACTTATATAAATTACATAGTGTTTATACCAAAAAGTTCAGAAATTATTTGCTCTCCCAGAGAGAAGACTACAGCTGAATATTGAAAGAACAAGTATAAAATGCCTTCCCTCCCCAAAGATAATCACAACCATCCGTGTGGGAAGGAGAAATACCATGCCTTACTCTTTGGGATTAGGGCATTCTTTTAATTTGCCATTTGGCATTATGAATACAGTAAACAAAGAGAGAAAATATAGAAACCATGTGACTGCTTGTTCCATAGCCTTTTGCACACTGCTGCTGTAGACTTGCTTTCAGATGTCAGTACAAAGCTGCCTGCTCACTGATGCTCAGTAAGAAATGTCAGGGAAGAGATAAGCAGGCTAAAAGGAGACTATTTTAGAAACATGGACTGTTCTATCAATAGTTCTATAGATAAACTTCCCACCATATTTTTGAATGGCAAATATTATTGTTTAGCCAAATGTAAAGTCAGAAGGAGACAACATTTTAATATAGAAGTGGGGGTGATTTCAAGATTTTCATATAGGATGTGAGAGGTTAACCTGGTCAGGCTGTTATTTTAAGCTACTGGTGTACTGAGTCCTTAGGTTAAAATGATTCTGCTTGTCAGAAAAATGGGGAAAATAAGTGTAAATCTTCAGGACACAACTCAGATATAGAAAGAAAATTACCTATCTTCAGACAAGCATTAAGATGTCATGGAATGGTAAATAAGGGGCAAATTCTTGATAGTTCTCAGTTTTGCAATAGCAGGAATTCATAGAATCATTGTATGGTTTGAGCTGGAAGAGACTTTTAAAGGTCATCTAGTCCAGGTCCCTGCAGTGAGCAGGGACACCTTCAAGCAGATCAGGTTGCTCAGAGCTTCGTCCAACCTGACCTTGAATGTTTCCTGGGGTGGGGCATCTACCACTGCTCCGGGCAACCTGTGCCAGTGTCTCACCACCCCCACCATAAAAACTTTCTTCCTTGTGTCTAGTCTGAAAGTGCCCTCTTTCAGTTTAAAACCATTACCCCTTGTCATACTGCAACAGGCCCTGCTAAAAAGTCTGTCCTCATCTTTCTTATAAGCCCACTTTATATATTAAAAGGCTGCAGTAAGTTCTTCCAGGAAAAGTTCTCCGCAGAAATCCAAATGTATCCTGGGCTGTATCCAGAGCATTGTGGCCAGCAGGTCTAGGGAGGGGATTCTCCCCCCTGTACTCTACTCTTGTGAGACCCCCACCTGGAGTTCTTCATCCAGCTCTGGGGTCTCTACAACATCAGAAGGGTATCAACCATTTGGAGTGCGTC